>NC_056524.1:68314435-68328541 GCF_019175285.1 Sceloporus undulatus
CTCTTGACTGCAAACTCCATTCTGTTCAATGTTTGATCCAAGGTACGAGAAATCTTTATCTCAATTTCTTTATTGCCTAAGTTGAATTTATGTAGGTCCTCCATTGTCATTATTTTTGTTTTCTTCATCTACAGCAGCAAGCCTGCGGTTGTACTTTTTCCTTGACCTTCCTCAGTAATTGTTGCAAGTCCATGCAAGTCCAATATTCCACTGGCAATATTGTGTCATCCTCATATCCTGGATCTAGATAGTTGATGTTCCTTCCTCTTATCTTCACTTCTCCTGCTTCTGAGTCTAAGCCTGCTCTTCATACTACAGTGCACCTGTGTCATATGCGGGCATGACGTACGCGGCTTTCAGCATACACTGAAAGTCATGTCAGAAGGCTCAGCGCACCCTGGAAAGGGTAATGGCATGTGTGTTGCACTGTGCCATGGGCACGAGCCCCATTCTCTTTAATGGGATTCGAGCATATGCAGATTTCCCCATACGCAGGGTGGTCCGGAATGGATCCCCCGCGTAAGGGAAGGGCCCACTATATATTTTTTGCGTACAAGTTGAACAAGTAGGGTGATAAAATGCATCCTTGCCTAACCCCCTTGCCAATCAGGAACCATTCTGTTGCTCCATATTCAGTCCAGACAGTGGCCTTTTGTCCCAAGTATGGTTTCTCATCAGAACTGTCAAGTACAGTGGTACTCCCATGTCTTCAAGAGTATTCCATAGTTTTTTCTGATCAGTGTAGTCAGAGGCTTTGTTATAGTCTATAAATTATATGTTGATTTTCTTTTGAAATTCCTTGGTGTGGTCCATTAGCCATTGTGTGTTTGCAGTGTGATCCCTAGTGCCTCTACCTTTTCTGAATCCCACTTGCACATCTGGGATTTCTCTCTCCTTATGTGATTGGTGTCTGTGTTGCAGTATTTTAAGCATAAATTTGCTTGCATGGGAAATTAATGCTATGGTCTTGTAGCTGTAGCTACCAATGCTGTCTGTCAAAAAAGACTTCCTTCTCTCACTCAGTTTCACCATGACATACTTTCATATTCTTGTGCAGTCCGCCCTTGGCTTATGTTGGGTGTCCGTTCCGGACACACACACCCCCAGCGGCACGCGCGCACAGTGGGTGCACACCTTATTCTTCTGAATAAGACACGCCACCCTGCATGCTCCCACATGGCTTTCAGCATATGCTGAAAGCCGCGTACAGCGCGCCCACGTATGACACGGGCGCACTGTACTCCATTGAAGATTTGTACTATTTACCTACAAAGACAACATCTTCCAACATTCCTATTAGCTGATAATTATCCTGATGACACACCTAACATTTTAGGAGCTATACACTTGCCCTTGTCCCAGCAATATTATATGATTGACTGGTAAAATTCAAGTATTTTCTCTTGCTAAAATAGTTACTTTAATTTCTGGGTGAATTTTTTCCCATAGGTGCTCTTAATTTCAGATTATCACCATGGTATAATTTGTGTCTTTTCAGCCATTCCACAGTGCCTCAGTCAAAATTACAAATTGATTCTTGGGAGACCTTTATTTCTAACATTAAGGAAGAAATTAGAAACACAGAGGTATGTCTGCTATATTATTTTTTCTAAAATATTGCTTCTGATGCATTTCTCTTCTTGGTAGAATTGAATTAACTTTATTTGTTGATACATGGCGGTTGATAGGGTCCACGTTTGAATCACTCAAGATACGATCATGCTTTGTGCATCCTCAAACAGCTGTTTGTTTCTCCCTTCACATGAGTAAGACAGTAAGCTACAATAAAATATAACTTCCTATTTTTTTTCCAGGCCACAAATGTGGTTTGGGAAACTTAGAGGTATTCATGGTTTTTCCATTTTTAATAATAATAAATAAATAAAACTTTTATTTCTACTCCGCTTTTTGTTAAAGCAATCAAAGCAGCTTACAATATTAAAAGAATACAATAATATATACAAAATATCCCCCCCCCCCAAAAAAAAGAATTAAACAGTTTAAAGTTAAAATTACATAAAACAGTTAAAACAATAACGGTGGGCACAGTCATCATATATATAGGGGTGGGTCATTTCATGGCCGAATAGTTTATTCTGAGAAGGCCTGCCGGAAGAGATCTGTCTTAACATCTTTCTTGAAGCTGTCTAGATTGGTAATTTGACAGCTCTCGTCCAGCAGGCCATTCCACAGGCTGGGAGTGGTTGCAGAAAAGGTCCTCTAGGAGGTTGCAGTCAATCTGGTCTTTATAGGGTTCAATAAGTTCCTCCCAGAGGACCTGAGAACACAGGGCGGATTGTATGGAAGTAGGCAATCTCTTTTTGCATGAGGTTCTGCACCCCTAGCCCCCATGTAAATTGAGGGCTGATTGTACTTCTAGACAGAGCTAGTGAAGTCCATATTAGGCCTGGAATAATTCCACTGGGAACAGCAATCTAAGAGCTCAGTTGCCCTGTTATTTGTTGTTATTGGTCATCCACTGGGTAATAATGTTAAGCATGTTATCATTTCTGGAGAGGTCAAATCTCAGTGTCCTTGCCTCCCTCTTTCTGTAGAATGAATTTGAAGAAAGAATTCGTAAGGTGAAAAATGGTGCCTTTCTAAATGATATCCCTATGGTGGAAATTGCAGAACTTCAGTCTCCTAGTGGTTTGTCATCAGTAAGTATTTTGTTGTTGGTTTGCATCAGAAGCAAATATACCATTACATTCTTACCATTACAGATCTTAAGCATTAAAAATGTTAGGCATTTGTTTTGTCTAGATTTTTTGTCTATCTGTGTCTGTGTGCTTTCAAGTTGCCTGTTGACTTATGGTGACCCCCATGAATTTCCTAAGCTTTTCTTAGGCAAGGAAACCTCAGAGGTGGTTTTGCCAGTTCCTTCCTCTGAAATATAGCCTACAGTGGCCAGTAGCTTACCATTTAAAAATGCAGAACTCGCATCTTCTTCATATAAACTTTCGATATATGTGAGAACATTCCATCAATCAATCAATTTTCTTTACGATCTTTGACCAAAGTATCTCAAAAATATATTAATAATAACCAGTAAAAGCAAATTTACAAATATACCAGTACATCTACATAAAATCAGTTAAAACACAAATGTACATCTAGACAGGTAGCACCTCACACCAGGACGGAGAGACCTATTTTCTAGCATCCCATTTCCAACTTTTAACAGTAATTCTGGTCCTTAGTGATTTGTCTACAGGTAGCAATGTCAGCTGCACAGAATCGAGCCATGAACAGTCCATGTGGAAGGGGATACAAAAGCCACTGCACGATTATCTTAATGGTTCCCTAGTGTTGGGCTTCCTATGGAGCTGGTTTCTGGCATTATTACCCCATTGCCTCAAAGACCTGAGGGGTAATAAAAGTGTGTGAAGAATCATCTTCTCACCTTCTCTCCAGGTGCCTGCAATGAATGCAACAGCAACTTTAAATTTAGGGGCATTAAGGTGGGAAGAGGGTTAGGTTAACTAAATACTCCATTTTGCAACAGAATAAAAGGCAGTGATGTGCTAAACCACTCAGCACACTTACAAGTATTGCTCTGCAGATATATTGGCAGCTTATAAGAATGTGGGGAGAGGGAATGTTTCATTAAACTCTTCTCCATATCCTTGCATTATGAATGCACACGAGTTCCTGGAGAAAGTACCGTATTTTCCGGTGTATAAGGCGACGGGGCGTATAAGACGACCCCCCAACTATTTAAATAAAAATATACAGTTTACCATATACTCGCCGTACAAGACCACCCGAGGCCTTGGAAGGCCAGCGCTGGGCGCGCGCCCGCCACCCCATAGGGCCAGCCTCCGACACCTCAGAAGGCCGGTGCTGGGCGCGCTCACGCCGCCCCTTCGAGCCGGCCTCCGAAGCCTATATATTCGTATAAGATGACCCCCAACTTTTCAGAAGACGTAAAGGGGTTCAAAAGTCGTCTTATAGGCCGGAAAATACGGTAAGTGAAGCTGAAATAGTGCCTTTTTGTCATTACCATTCAGTTTTTGTCAGGAAGATGCCAGTATAAATCCCTGAAATGGCAAAAGCATGTTTGGAATGCTTGAAAGTCTTACATCAATATATATTTTTCATCTTACTGACATATTCCTTTTCCTAGGCAACATGTGAGTGGCCTCTCATTAATGATCCAGCTATTGTAATGTATTCAGCTACAGCTACATACCTGTCTTCTGCATTTTCCAATACTGATGATAATGATCCTGTGCACTCTGCGATTACGGTACAGCCTGGAATCAAAACTTCTAGTAAAGGTCCTAGGCTTCCTCTTGCAAAGAAAGACATTGGAGAGACATCCTTGGAATCCAAAGCACAGTCACTTTCTGATCACGTATGCCTACCTGACTCACCAGAAAACTCTAGAAAATCAGTCCAGGCCATTCATCTACAATACAGAACTCCAGAGGAATCACCACCAACAGCAGGAGGATTGGATCAGGTCAAAACTATAAGCAAGCCACTTCCAAAAGCATCTACAAATATCATTGCTCAACTTAGAACTATATTTCCACACCATTCAAGGTATTTTATCATGGGAAATGGTGTTGGAAGTTGGTTGCTCCCAACCCAGTTGTATGATGCTCTTTCTAATTAAGACTGCCACATTGTCCTTGATTTTAAATTATAAAATGTATTCTGATGTACACTTCAAAAGTGAAAAATATGGTTATTAACTTCACTTAATACCTTCCTTTCTCCCAAAATTGAGACTCAAGGCAGCTTACAGTTTAAAGCAAGTACAGTATAAAAAACATAAAGATCAACATTAAAATTGACTTAAACTATTTACAGTATTAAAATAATTGAACTATTGAACCTAAAAAGGATACAAAGCAGTTAAAACAGTTCAATAAAAATAGTAGAGGGCTTTCTGAAGCCTTTCCTTCTTCAGTTTAAAAATCCTATTTGAATGAAAGTCTTACCCTGCTGCTGGATGGACAGCAAGGAAGGAGCTATTCTGACCTCCCTAGGAACAAAGTTTCAGACTCTATAGGCAGCACAATCCACATTTTGGTTTCACGTGGTGGTCAAAGTTGAGTAGAGTTTCACTTTGAGATTCTGATTGAACCTAAAAAGGATAAAAAGCAGTTAAAAACAGTTCAATAAAAATAGTATTGGGCTTTCTGAAGCCTTTTCCAGTTCTTAAGTCTTGAACATCAGTGGGACTTATGCTGAAATTATGTTACCAGTTTCTGACATTTCCCAATTTCACATACTTCCAAAGGACCTTAATGCTGTTCAGTAGTTAAGCTGAATATTTTTCTCTTGGTTTGAGTGTTGAACCACAACTCCCAGCATTCCCCACTCCTACAGTTCAACAATATCTAGAGGATTTCAGAAATCCCACCCTTGGTTTACAGAGTATGGGCTCCTGATGCTTGCGAACTATTGTTCTGTAACAACTGTGGGAAATTCAGCATTCCTTAACACTTGTTAGGTTACATAGTGTTTTTCTGAACTTGAAGTAAGGGCTGCATTTATTTTATCTAAAGTGGGAAATTGGTGAATAAGAATTTTGTAATTGTTGTTATTTCTAGCATGCTTTATAGTGATGAAAAACAGTTGGATAGCATTTTAACATGTGATTTCAAAAGTTTGAACTGCCAAGTAACACAACTTTTGTGTTTCCCAATTTGCAGCTTTGTTTTTTGCAAGATGTGAAGTTCTTGAAAGTAGAAGTTATACTGTTATAAAACTCCTCTCTTCACCTTTTACAGTTCAGACCTGGAGAATTTCATAAAAGAAGTGAAAGTCAAGAATAAGAATAAGCTGAGCACAGATGAGCTGCTTAGCAGGGTAACAGAATTTATTCTAGATCATCCAAACAAGAAGAAGGTAATTTTCCATCAAAGTTGGTCCATAAACAAAAATACTGTGAGGTTTTATGGCAGTTTTTCATCTTCAAATATGGATATTAACAATAAGGTCCAATATATAGTGTATATTGTGTAAACAAATTATGGTTGGACTTAGGGAATATTTTCTCACAGAAACTATTTTTAGGTAGGTTAACTACATAGCCAGTCTTCACAATATTTCCAGCATAGCTTGAATACAAGCAGTGTTGAAAGTACTTGCTTAGTGTTTGAGATACAGGAGAGACAGAATTATGTCAACATGGTATATTTTATAGCCTAACAGATTTTCTGGCTGAACTTCTATTTACATACTGAGGACTACCAGCTAGGCTTGTATTAATTACATACCTATGGTACCTTGTAGCATAGCTCAAAATTCTGTGGCCACCATAAATTTGTCTTACAATGAAGCTGACTGCATAAAAGTGATCAAATATCATAAATAATGCTGAAGATCTTTGGAGGAATAATTAGATGGCACCTCTAGTAAGGGAATTAATGGTTGTGCCATCAAATCAGCTACATCTTCTTGGGGATCTTTCTGGGTTGAGTTTTGCTGAAGAGAAACCAGTGATGTGTGAAGGGCACCTGAGAAGAATTGTCATGCTCTTCTCTCATCTGCCCCCTTCCTCCTCCTGCCACCCTGGACAGTGGCTGTCCAGGGGAGAATGGGACAGTTCAGAGAGGATCTCTACCATGGGAGCGGTCATCTCTCTTGTGAAGGAATATTCAAATACTGCACAATATTCAAAAGAAATGTGTGCAGCAGGGTGAGAAGTGACTGTATTTTCTCTCCTGTGGAAATGACAAATTGAAAGGAGCAGATCTCTAATCTATAGAGGGGTGAATGTGGAGTAGAGTCCTTTCCACTGTACCTCAGAGACTCTGGAATGTCTTGCTGGGGAAATTATGTGTTCTTTGCATTGTCTTCAAACAACACTGCAATGGATATGTTTTGATTGGCATTTTAAATCCTTTTTAGTAATCTAGTTTGTTCTTCTACTTTGTATTTATTTGCTTTGTGCTCTAGTTTTCATATTAAATAGTAATTTGAGATGGCTGTTTTAAACAGTTCTAATCTCTCTTTGTGAACAACGAGCAGTGGAGGAACAGGGTGTACATGAAGAGAATATTACCAATATCTTTCCATTATCTCTGTTCCCTTTAAGGTTCTTTGTTCTTCAGGGAAAATTGAAAAGCCATCCTCCGGTGCTTCAGGACAGAATGGAAATCAGATTCAGAAAGTATTGAAGATGTCAGGACGAAACGTGCCTAACCTAGCAAAGTCTAGAGTTACTAATGAAAACATCAAAAAGACAACTCTCCCTCCTCAGTCAGTTCAGATGCCTTGGAAAACTGTTGGAGGAACCTCAAAATCTAAATGGAAGAAACCAAGTGACATGGTAGGGCTTTTGTGTTAGTATAATTTCTGATTCTTTTAGTAAGGCATATTTTGGAAGTAAGTACTATAGCCTTCAAACCTGTAGAGTAGACTTGAAAACGTGGGCAGTACCTGTTGTCATTAATATCAGAGCATAAGTAAATGTATCAGTTTTTTTAAAATTCAGAGTCTTTTCGACTTGATTTTCTAAGTATAGTTCCTCTCCTCCCCACACCCCATCTACCTTTTCTAGGAAGATCCAGATCTTCAAGACTTAAATGCTCTCAAAAGTTTAGTAGAAATCTGCTGAAGAGTAGTGTTTTGGGTTCTTAGGGAAAATTGGAGGCCTGTTTTATTCCTTGTTGTTCTTGTGTGTCATCAAGTCATTTCTGATCCCATAAGGGGTTTTCTTGGCAAGATTTGTTCAGAGAGGCATTATCTTTGCCTTCCTCTGAGGTTGAGAGACTTGCCCAAGTTCATCCAGGGGGTTTCCTGGCTGAATGGGGATTTAAACTCTGGTCTTCAGAGTTATAGTCCCAACACTCAAATGACTGCCCCGCACTAGCTCTCCTATTTGTTCCTACTCCAACTTAAATAGCTTAGAGTTCCTGTTTAACTGCCGTTAACAGTTGTGCAAAAAAAGGAATGTCTTGAAATCATCTCACAATTCCTGGGGGAAATTTCCTCTTCTACACAACTATGAAATGTCCAGGAGCCCTCTCCAGTTGTCTAATTTGGCAACCCTGTTGTCATTGCAACTGATATCACCAACACCATCTGTCTTGCACACTCTGTACTTGCAAGTGCCTTGCACAAGAGTCCATCTGTTTTCACTACCAAATCAAAACCCCAGGAGTGTGTTTCGAACCGATTCCAGTCGATACACAATTCAGCTGCAACCCAAAGCCTGTCTTGTTGTATGTCACCTTGTTGTGTAACCGTCATGGAGTGAGTTTCTGGAAGTGCCAAATGGCTGCATCTTTGAAATGTTTTTTAAAAATAGTAAGTTGCTTAGGTTTTATTAACTTTAAAATTTTTAATAGAAACCTCTGTAGAGCATGCTGCCTGTAATTCAAATAGGTATTTGTTAGGAGGCCACAGATTTATACTACTATTTTTTGCAAAGAATGTGATTATTGTTGGCTTGTCTGCGACAACCAAATAAACGTAAACTCCAACTTAAATAGCTTGGAGTTCCTGTTTTAAAAATACCACTGTAAATATCTTGCTGAGATTTTAGCACTGTAAATAATAGCAATAACAAATGCATTTCTATACCTTATCAGTGCACTTAAGGACTCCCTAAGTGATTTACAAAGTGTAAGTTAATTGTCCCCAACAATCTGGGTACTAATTTTAGCGACCTCGGAAGGATGCAAGCCTGAGTCGAACTTGAGCCCTTTTGCTGCTATTGAACTTGCAGTCTTATGGTTTTGAGTGAGTGGCTGCAGTACAAGCATTTAACCATTTCGCCATCAGGGCTCCTTAATGGGCAGGATCCTAAGACTTTTCCAAGGAAATAGTTTGTAGAAGGGAAATGAAAGTAGAGCAAGTGTCTGTCCTCCAGTTCTTTTGGACTTCAGCTTGCAGACACTGAAGTTTGGCTATGCTGATTGAATCTTCTCAGAGTTATATTCCAAATTTTCTGGTGCACCAAAGGTTGAGAGCCATCATGTGGCAGCTTCAGTTGAGCTGTTAAGAGGCATTTTTGGCTGATTTACCCTATTTGCTGCTGCTGTTGTTTACCTTCAGGTCATTTGTGATGTATGGCAACTCTAAAACCATTTCGGTTTTCTCGTCAAGATTTATTCAGAAGGGGTTTGCCTCTACCCTCCTGTGAACTGAGAGTGTTGCCTTGCCCAAGGTTACTCAGTGGGTTTCCAAGGCTGAGCAGGGATTCATACTTTGATCTTCAGAGTTGTAGTCCAGTGTTGTAATCACGCTTACTCTCTTCTGGGGATTTATACATGTACAATTCATGCTTTGTCAGTGAGTTGTGTGAATTCATGAACAGTGCTTCTTTTCATATCTGCGCAGTGACAATCATGAAATTTGAAAGTAGCTTTTAAGTCACAGTAAATGCATTTGTTTCTATAGGATAATGATCCCTGTGTAATATGTCATGAGGAATTAAGTTCAGAAATGTTGCACGTGCTAGACTGTGGGCACAGATTTCATAAACTGGTAAGTAGAAAAGTCAGTCCAAGACATTAACTTGTATTAGTTCAGTGGCTTGTGCATTTGTACACTGCCTTGATAGTGGACAGCTGTTGTTCAGTTGTATTTGTGATCACCCACTCCCATTTGAGTGTGTTCCCATGGGAAGGTCATGGTTCCTCTTGAAATCTGAAGGGAAGTACTGTGTGATTTGACTCATAACTGAGCAAAAACCCTTGGGTTATACTGTAGAAAATGTGCCAGTGAACCAGCCAGGCTTTCAAGTCCTTTGCTTGCCCTGGAATTTTATTTTCATGGTTCATGCTCAATCCTGGAACATACCAAGTAGTTTTTTTTAACATCAAGAAAAAGCAATCACAGTTTAGCAAACACAGAATTCTTTTTCTGTACTGTGAAGACGTAGCTCAGACCATCCTTCGTCATGAATATGACTACAACCTAAGAAGACCAGACTCTCTGCGGTGACCCAGAGGACCTTCTCATCAGCCGCTCCCAGGCTTTGTAACGACCTACCAGACGAGATCCACAATATTACCACTTTGGAAGCCTTTAAAAAGGCTATTAAGATGGATTTCTTCCAGTAGGCCTTTCCAGACTAGGTTAGATCTATTAGATCCATTAGACTGGCCTCCCCCCTCTATTGATATGATATCAAGATTGATTGATACCATTGCCCCCGTTCCCCCCCCCCCGAAGGTTCATTTCTTGTGTTAATCTCTGCCTGAAATTTTAGTGTATTCCTATTGGACAGTTTTACATTTTTTAAATATTTAATCTCTTTATGGGTTGATCACTGTCTTTATGATTGGGGGGAGGGTTGGGGTTTTGGGGGTTTTAAATTGTAATTTTTAATTGTTTGATGTTTTATTTATACTGTTGGAATCCGCTTTGATTCCTTTGTGAAAAAGCATAATGAAAATAAATAAATATTATATTATTGTTGTTGTAGCTTATCCATGTGCAGTGGCATTTTTTCAAGTTTTCACAAGCACAGTCAACAGCTGTTGTACCAATAGATAGCTAGATCTGTTGTACTAATAGATAGATTTGTTACCGTATAACATCCATGCTCCTACCCCCGTGTTGTGCATCATATTCCAGATTTTATGTTTTATTGTAGTTTTAAACTGTTTTTATCTGTGAGCCTTCTTGGGTCCCTGTCTGGGAGAAAGGTGGCATATTTATTAAATAAACAAATAAATTTGTTTTGTTAGCTGCCTTTGAGTTGTCCTCAACTCATGGCGCCCCTGTGAATGAGACGTCTCCAAGCCTCCCCCCCCCCCCCCCCCCCACCACCTCCTGTCTCCCTTATTGAGTCTATCCATCTGGAATGTGGTCTTCCTCTTTCTATTGCCCTCTACCTTCCCTGACATCATTGTCTTTTCTAATGAGAGTCATACCTTCTGCTTATGAAGTCCTTTAATACAATTGTATTTGAATCCCTGCATAAAGCCAAATAAGCATATGAAATGGCCATAAATGTATACATCTATTCCCTATGTGCAGTAGTTTTGGGTAGGATGGGGGCTGTGTACCCTTCAGATGTTTTTGAACTCAAACACTCCTAATTCCTAAATTAGAATGCCCAGTTGAAGGATATTGGGGTTTCCGTCCATAAGCATCTGGAGATCTGGACGACCCCAGTCCTGGCTTAGGAAGGATAAAGGCAAAGGAAAGATGTTACAGTAGCTTGAACTTTTGTTTGTAGAAAATAAGTGTTGGTCAGGACTTTAAATACATCTGTAGTGTATACTATTAGTAGGCTCAGTGTTTTCTACCAGACAGTGGTAAATTTTATCAAATTGTAAGTTCTTTTCGAGTCAAGTATTTTAAAAGTGACACTAATGTTTAAAAAGCAAATTATCATCAGTTAATAACCCTGATCACATGGTAATGTGAACTTTTCAGTACAGTAGGCCGTATGCTATTCAGGCCTGGTTACAGCAATTTGGGTTTAGCCTATCTCCAAACATTCAGTTTTTATATATGTGATGAAGATTCACAGCCATTCTCACATATGGCTACATAGCACATTTGAAAACTGTAATTACCAAAATATGTATATGTGTTTGTGTGTGATGTTCATTTCACATTGATTTGTTTATATTTTATACAGTGTATTGGCCCGTGGATTAAGGAGCACAGTACTTGCCCAACTTGTCGCCAGCATGTTCTGTTGCCTGAAGATTATCCTGAACTTCCTGGACGAAATAGAACCCCTTAGATGATGTAATACACAAATTAGCAAGAAAACGTGATTCATATCATTTAGAATCATGATTAAGATTTTGTGTAGTATGCTCCTTATATTTGTGGAGTATTGCATGATAAGTACAATACATGATAAGTACAATGAGTACATGTTACAAATACTGCCATTTCCCCTAACTGCTACTCAAACTACTTCTCCCCTTGAGTCACCTACTCCTATGGGATTTCAAATTGTTTTTATTCTCGTTAATTGCATATATAAGGAAAACATATATTCATTTCATCATAGCAAAACAAGTAGATAATCTTCACAATTTGCCCAATGGATATTATTTCTTTAAATTAAAAAGTGCATTAATAAATAATTAATTATGAAATATGTTTCTATAGTCTTTGAATACAGTTGTTGATTGGTTACAAGTATATAGCACTGTTCAGTAAACTGAGGACCTGATCATTATTAATTCTCACATGTGACCCCCTTCTTGAGGCCAGGCATTCAGTGCTGCAGACCATTTTGAAGATTGCAGGTATAGGTTTTTAAGAACTCAAACATTAAAAAGTACAGCATGAGCTTTCCTAGTTTCAGTTAATCTCAAAGGTGCTACAAGATCGTGCTGATTCTACAGGCTACTAGATGTATAACACATCTTTGAACTGAAAAGTACAGTTAGCTTTCAATATCCACGGATTCAAGCATCCACAGCTTGAAAACATTTTTAAAATACAGTGGTACCCCGGGTTACGAATTTAATTCGTTCCGCCGCCGCGTTCGTAACCCGAAAATCTTCGTAAGCTGAAAAAGCCATAGGCGCTAATAGCGAAAGCCGCGATTTCGTGCGAAAAAGCGCCGAAAAGCACCAAAAAATTTTTCGTAACCCGAAATAACCTTCGTAACCCGGAACAGTTTTTTTCAATGGATTTTTTTCGTAACCCGGAAATTTCGTAAGGCGGCGCATTCGTATCCCGGGGTACCACTGTATATAAATTGCAAAAAGTAAACCTTGATTTTGCCATTTTATATAAGGGACACCATTTTACACTATTGTGTTTAATGGGACTTGAGCATCCATGGATTTCGGTATCCATAGGAGGTCCTGGAACCAAAACCCCAGCAGATACCAAAGGCCCACTAATCTTATTTTCAAAAACTGTTTCTATTTTGTAGAGTTAATGTTGTAAATTTATAAGGTTACACTGAGTTAATACTTGATTCAAGTATAAACAAGAGTTTTCAGAACGAAAGAACCAATGCTTGTGGATGAATTATTGTCAAGGTCTCTAAAAGAGACATACAGTAGGTCCAAAACACACTGCAGAAGTAATCCAGTTTGAGACTGCTTTAACTGTCCTGGCTCAATGCTAGGGAATTCTGGGAACTGTAATATTCTGAGACATTTAGTCTTCTCTGTCAGAGAGCTCTGGTGCCACAATAAACTACAGTCCCTAGGATTCCCTTGCATTGAGGCAGGGCAGTTAAAGCAGTCTTGAACTGGATTATTTCTGCATTGTGTTTTGGGCTTGAGTGTATCATACTTCTGCCACTGAAAATACACCCTTTGATTTATTTTCTCATGCTGTTCCAGCATTAAAAGTCTTGTGTGTGTGGAAGATGCCGTGTACTTCGGAAGGGACATTTTTAGATTCAAGCCATAGTACTAGAATGTTTATTTGGCTGTCCATCGGATGAGAAAATGCTAATAGTTCCCTCTCAATGTGAGCAAATAAACTTAATCCTCATAATAAATTCTTGGAGTGGGGGAGTTAAGGTCTCTTCTCACTTTTGATTTATTCTATAATCCTATTTCCTGTGGAAACAGTTGTGTTTTAACACAAGATCTCATTTTTTAAGAATTTTAAATTATAGAAGCAACTGTGTTACATCTATCCAACTGAACTTTCCAGTTCTTTAAACTAGATTAACTTCATCTAGTCCATGTTGGCAGTGCTGGCATGCAGAGGAATCCTTGTCTAGTATCTTTGTTGCATCCCCCAAACACACTCCTCTTGGCCAATATGCTCAAGTGAAGAGAAGCTGCCTGTCAAAAGAACAAAATTATAGTTAAGATTTGAGATTATTCTTCTGAATGATGTGCCTTAAGAACATTAAAATAATGCTGGATCATGCTAAAGGCGTATCTAGTTCAGTATTCTCTACAGAAACTGGCAAACCAGTTGCCTAAAGCCCTTTTCTTGTTCATATAGAAACAGTCAAAAATACATGAACAGCAGATATTTTGACAAAGTTGGTACCTGAAACTATCCTTTGAAGTAAGCCCCATCCTGCACCGCATCACTATACTTCATAGTGTTCAAATTATAAATTCAAGTTGGTTTGATGGTCTACTGTACAGTTTTGGATTACTTTCAGCATCTGCCTGTACTTATTTGTGAAAATAGTAGATACTCTAAAAAACAAAACTGAAATACATCTGAATTAAATAAAAAAAA
>NC_056524.1:68333541-68345250 GCF_019175285.1 Sceloporus undulatus
ACCGCGACACAGACGAGAAGCTCAGCTTCCGTTATAGGATGAAGACCGCGGCCAGAAAGCACGGTATGTCATCCACTGCACACAAGGCCTCACGCCAGAGGTACCCTAGTCAGCGCCCTTGGCAGCCAGGTGGCCAGTACCGCTTCCAGCCCCAAGATCGTCCCTATCAGCATGATACTCAGCCTCAAGGCCGGTCCTCTCGGTCGCCTGCCTTACCAGCTGACAAGCACCAGTCTTCCCAGCCCACATTCCAGCAGGGTTACAGGAAGAAAGATGGCAGAGGAAAGAAAAGATTCTGATGTGTCCCCACGCACCTCGTCACCCCCAACAGATTGAGCCCCTTCTTTAACACCTGGGCCGCCATTACCACGGACTCTTGGGCACTTAACATCGTCCATAGGGGCTATGCCCTAGAGTTCTCTGAGCTCCCACCAACTGGAGCCTTTATTTCAACTGTCCCCTCGGACACCCTTCTCGACGAAGTGCGCACTCTTCTAGACAAAGGCGCTATTGAACCCGTGTCCCCCTGTGAGTTCAAGTGCTGCTTCTTTTCCAGGTACTTCACCGTACTTAAGAAAGACTCTGGCTTTAGACCCATAATGGATCTTCGAGCCCTCAATACTTTTATTGTTTGCAAGAAATTTAGGATGGTAACCCTTGCTTCTATCTTACCACTCCTACAGGAAGGCCACTTGTTCGTGACTCTAGACTTAAAAGATGCCTACTTTCACATAGGGATCCGGCACGACCACCGCAGGTTCCTCGCCTTTGCCGTCGGGCTCCAGGCATACCAGTACAAGGTCCTTCCCTTCGGCCTTTCCACAGCTCCAAGAGTCTTCACCAAGTGCATGGCACCCGTGGTGGCATACCTGCGTCAAAAGGGAATCACGGTCTTCCCATACTTAGATGACTGGCTCTTCGCAGCGCCCTCCAAAGACACACTGCTCGAACACCTCGAGTCTACCCTGTCGCTCCTTCAAGCATTGGGACTACAGGTCAACTTCGACTCGACAAGTCCAACCTGATTCCCACCAAACGCATCGACTTCATTGGAACCACACTGGACTCTGTGTCAATGAAGGCATACCTTCCAGAGGCAAGGTTTCAGGCCCTCCGCTCGTCACTGCAGCCGTGCCTGCGTCAGAGACGTCTGCAGGCCCGTGTAGTACAAGTTGCCATGGGACACCTGGCCTCTACCACCTTCGTCACACCGTGGGCCAGACTAAGGCTCAGGCCCCTGCAATCATGGTTCCTATCCGTGTTCGACCCCGTCCGAGACACGCCTACCAAACTGCTCACCATCCCGAGGACCGTACAGAAGTCCCTTCGATGGTGGCTCCAGCCCGACAACGTCTGCGGGGGAATGTCATTCTTACCCCCGCAACCGGACCTCTCTCTGACTACGGACGCCTCCCTGCAGGGATGGGGCGCCCATACTCTGGACCTCACAATAAAGGACAAGTGGTCACCGGCGGAAGCCACTCTCCACATCAACATCCTAGAGATGCTGGCTGTGGAAAAGGCACTCAGAGCCTTCCAGACGGTCCTCGCAGACAAGGTGGTGCTTCTTCTCACTGACAACACCACGGTCATGTACTACCTCAACAAGCAAGGGGGTACAAAGTCGAGGACCTTGTTGGCAGTCACCATCCGTATCTGGGAGTGGTGCATACAGCACAAGATCCTACTACAGTGCATCCATCTGCCAGGCGACCAGAACGACCTTGCAGATCAACTCAGCAGGTCATCTTCCACTTGCCACGAATGGAGGCTGCATCCAGAAGTGGTGACCCAACTCTTCGATCGCTGGGGACCCCCTCTCCTGGACTTGTTCGCCTCCCGGCTAAATGCCCACGTACCGAGGTTTTGCTCACGGTACAGAGAGCCCGGGTCAGAAGGAGATGCCTTCCAAATCAAGTGGACTCAAGGCCTCCTGTATGCCTTTCCTCCATTTCCTCTGATCACACGGGTGATCTCGAAGATGTTGTCGAACCACACAGACGCAATTTTGATAACTCCGTGGTGGCCCAGACAGCCGTGGTTCGCCCCTCTCCTACAGCGAGCACAGGACCATCTCCGATTAGAACACCGGCCCGACCTGCTTTCGCTGCACGACGGGCAAGTCCACCATCCCGAGATGCAGTCTCTCCCATTGGTGGCATGGAGGATTCGGTCCTGAACACGCTTCCATCCGGTGTTCGGGATATCATCAAAGCAGCACAGAGACCATCTACACAAAGGTCCTATGCCTACAAATGGGATAAGTTCCTTGCCTTTTTACAGACAAAGGACATTCCACCATCCTGTGTCTCCATCCCAGTCGTCCTGGACTTTCTTATGTCACTGGCAGAAGCGGGTCTCTCCTTGAGTTCTATCAAGTGTTACCTTTCTGCCATCTCGTCCCATTATTTGCTCCGAGACAAACTTTCTCTGTTTGGGGACCCTCTCATAAAGAGGTTCCTTAAGGGATTCAACAATCTGCATCCACCGGTTGCAGATCCTTCACCTCAGTGGAATCTAGACACCGTCCTGGCACAGCTGGTGTCTAAACCGTTTGAGCCCTTAGCTACCACGGACCTGAGACTCCTGACTTGGAAAACAGCCTTCCTGGTAGCTATCACGTCAGCCCGTCGGGCTGGTGAACTGTGTGCCCCGAGGGTGGACCAGCCCTTCCTCCGTTTCCATAAGGACAAGGTGGTGCTCCGTACAGACATCACTTTCTTGCCAAAGGTGGTGTCTGCCTTTCACATCAACCAGGACATTGTTTTGCCGACTCTGGCTCCTAATCCGACCACAGACTCTGAGTGTCAGCTCCATGCCCTGGATGTCCGCAGGGCGCTGGCGTTCTATCTGGACAGGACATCTGCTTCCAGGCGTTCGGAGAGACTTTTGTGTGCTACTCCGAAACCAAGAAGGGGCTGCCGGTGTCACCGCAGAGGTTCTCCAAGTGGGTGGCCAGCACCATCCACCTCTGCTACGAACTGGCTGGAAAGCCTCCACCAGGTCGGGCTAGAGCCCATGCAACTAGGGCGGTAGCGGCATCCTCAGCCTTTTTGACGGGGATTCCCCTCGAGGATGTGTGCAAGGCAGCTGTCTGGTCCCAGCCACTGACATTCATTAGACATTACAGGATGGACTCAAGGGCCAGGCATGATGCAGCCTTTGGGAGGGCAGTGTTACTCTCTGCCATGGACTAAACCTGTTACACTGTTAATAAATAACACAGTTGTTTGGTTTACATACTTTATTGATTATGTCATTTGTTGTTATTGACACTCCCTCCTCCACTGACTACAGCTCGCTAGTCTAAACCCATTTGTGTGATTCGCAGAGACCATGAAGAAGAAGAACAGGTTGCTCACCTGTAACTGTGTTTCTTCGAGTGGTCATCTGCGAATTCACACAAACCCGCCCATCCATCCCCTCAGTGTCTGCTCATTTGACAACGCTTGTTGCCGCGCTGATTAGCGGCTCATTCGGAACTGAAGAGGAGCGGGCCACCAGGGGCCTTATATATGGGTGGGCGGGGCTACCGCCAAAAAGTTGCAGAAAGATACATTACTTTCTGCCTGGAGATTCTAGAAGTTTCCGAGGATTGCTGCGCAGGCGCAGAATAAACCCATTTGTGTGAATTCGCAGATGACCACTCGAAGAAACACAGTTACAGGTGAGCAACCTGTTCTTATTCCAGATTCCCTTTTTCTAGTATGGTGGCGCTCTCAAAAACTATCCAAGAACATTACACATGACTCTAGCATAATTTCTGCAATGTCCTTGGTTAGGAGTAGATAAATGTCTTTATTTTGCATTTTTAAAAACTTTGTTTTTTTATAACTTAAGCCCCTACAACCCCTCTGCATTTTTGCATACCATTTTTCCAAGCCTTTTTCTGGAGCATATGCCTTTTTGTACAGTACAGTGCCTAATGTAGTGAAGTTGTTGTTTTTTGTTTTGATATAACAGTTAGAAAAGGAGGGAAAGTGTATAGAGGATTATCTATACGTCTATTTCCTGTAAAGCCTCAAGTTACAACTTTCAAATAATCTTGTTTAAAATTAACTTTGGTTGTGCTTGCTTTAATATCTTCATCATGTCAATTTTCTCCGATGAATGACAGCCAATGGTCTTGGAAGACTAGTGTAACTCTTAAGAATAAATTGGCCAATTACAACATTTTGTTAGCTCACCTCATGCTCCCCCTTCCCCATGAGTGACATCTACCCACTTTGGCAACTGTAAGCACCTTCAGGCAAGTATTAAAATGCAAAACAATGCTAATTCTTCCCACTACTCTGTGTAAAGAAACTAATCAGAACTTCCTGGTTTTATGATGTTTAGAACACCAGGAGTGATTTATTTATAGAGTGCGCCCTTCTTTTACACAGGGATCCGTTCTAGACACACACACCCCGCGTAAAAGAAATAGCACGTATGTGCAAGCCATTGCGTCTTCTGGTGCTGCTTTCAGCATGTGCTGGAAGCAGCGTATAATGCGCCCACGTTTAACGCGGGCGCACTGTACTATAAATGAAATGCAAAAGGATAGCATTTAGATTGCAGCCACTTTTGCCCTGTCCTGAGATGTCACACCAGGATAAATTTATTGGGTTTATCAATTGAAACCTTCAAAGAGTGTGGAGCAGCACCACAATTCTAATTTTTCTTGTCTACTAAAAGTCAACCTTCTCATATTTTGTGTCAAATGAATTTAATCCCATTTTAATAATTTGCCAGAAGGTGGCAGTGCTGTGTCAGCCTGCATCCATGCATAAAAACCAGTGAATATTTGGAGCAGATCCTGTGCTTTCATTAACTGTTGTTAATTCTTTGAGAATTCAAGGTAATTTTTTTCATTATCACTGCAGATTACATAAACTGCTTTGAAAGCTCAGTTGCTGTCTAGTTTACCATCAACTACTTTGAAAGCCTCACAATTCTATATTTAGATTTAAAACACTATTTTTAGCCAAACTGGCAAACATTTTCAAAATCAATGCACTATTATTACTGTAGCATGCTCAATAGTTATTTGACCGTTACACCTTTTTAATATTATCAGTAGTACAAATACAGGCATCTAGATACAATCTAGATGGAGAACATTATATAATGTGCAGCACATTAATTCACCAAGAGAGTTGTATCTTCCATGAGTAATTAACATTTTCTTCCCAATGCTGCTAAGGAGAAAGTTCATATAGTTCTCATTCAATACTGATCTTGTGTGGGCACTTAAGGGTACAACATACAATTCTGAGTTAGGAGTCATCCACTTGATTAGGTTCTGCAGTACCAGTCCACTAGATTCATGAATGACAAGAAGCACCTGATGTCAATGTGAGTCCTGAAACAATTCTCCCAATTAGTCACAACCTGCAGAGCTTCAGTGGAAAGTTCTCTGTGATAAGGTGATCATCATGCAAGAGGACAACAATGTTCACTTCAAATTCTAGAAGAAGAACACAATACAATTGTGGAATAAACATGGATCCCATAATGAATATCAATTCTCTGGAAGACGCTGAAATGCAAAGCAAATAATTTGCATTATCTCTGGCATCATCCAGAAATAGAGAGCAGTCATGTGACTTTTCCCATTTTTTGGTCTCCTGCCTAACAGTTAAATCTAGGTCTTCTCCCTTTTCTATGTTTCTTGGTCTCTGCATTTCTACTCCTTATTACATCCCCTTTCAGTCTTAACTGAAATATGTTACAATCAGGTCCTCAGTGAGGTAAACAGGTTTCAGAGACCTCAGTGAATCTGGATTTCTCTTTCCCCTCCTGGGCCATATAGAGACTATTCCCTCCAATGTACTTACCTATTGAGGATTTTAGTCAGCTTTTGACACTGCATATATTTGTGGAACAGGACAACCAGCTAAGTTTGCTTCCCCTTATGGGAAATGAGACTGACTGATTAGTAAGTGTCATGTCATGAACTGCAAATGGCAGAATATCATTCTCTTCTATAATTTTTCAATAAACTTGGCACGCAGAATGTTATGTAGTGTAGCAGAAGCAATTCGTATCAAAATCAAAAAAATATACTCCAACAATCTAGTAAAGTCTTGTATTAACCAGTTTTGATCAATGACACCAGCCTGCAAGCTGTTGTGAAACTAGGGAAGTCACATTTTAAAAAGAAGCTCCATTGGAACATTATTTCAAGAAAATTCCAGATAATGAGCAAGGCCTGTCAGAACTATCAACTGTTTCAGATTTGTTTGCAAGTGGTGGTGGTCTACCAGCTGAACAAAGCTTGCTAAATATAATTACTTCCTTAAAAAAGAACTAATTCAATAGCTAGTGGTATTGTCACTGTTAGTTTCAGGTATTTCATAGAATCATAGAGTTGGAAGAGACCGCAAGGGCCATCCAGTCCACCCCCTGCCATGCACAAACTCTCAATCAAAGCATCCCTGACAGATGGCCATCCAGCCTCTGTTTAAACACCTCCAAGGAAGGAGACTCCGAGGGAGTGTGTTCCACTGTCAAACAGCCCTTACTGTCAGGAATTTCCTCCTAATGTTGAGGTGGAATCTCTTTTCCTGTAGCTTGCATCCACTGTTCCGGGTCCTGTTCTCTGGGGCAGCAGAAAACAAGCTTGTTCCCTCCTCAATATGACATCCCTTCAAGTATTTAAACAGAGCTATCATATCACCTCTTAACCTTCTTTTCTCCAGGCTAAACATCCCCAGCTCCCTGAGTCGTTCCTCATAGGGCACGGTTTCCAGACCCTTCACCATTTTAGTCGCCCTCCTTTGGACACGCTCCAGTTTCTCAACATCCTTTTTGAACTGTGGTGCCCCAAACTGGACACAGTATTCCAGGTGGGGCCTGACCAAAACAGAACAGAGTGGCACTATTACTTCCCTTGACCTAGACTCTATACTTTTATTGATGCAACCTAAAATTGCATTGGCATTTTCAACTGCCACATCACACTGCTGACTCATGTTCAACTTGTGGACTACTTGGACTCCTAGATCAAGTTTTCCTTTGTAACTTCTTAAAGGTCACTCTGAGACATTCTAGTAATAATACAAAATACATTATCCCTTACCAACTTTGAAGTTTGTAGTTTCTAGTGTGGGGCAGGTAAATAGCCTAGGGAACACCATGTAGATTGGAATGGGAAGATTTCTGCAGACATCTCCATCAGCAATCTGAATATTCTGAATCTCAGTGGCATCTCTAGCATAACCTTCAGCACAGCCTTTGTAAGAATGGAAGAAAAGGGGTGTTAAAAAGCAACATTTTTTTCCTTATTAATGTACAGTATTTCAATGTGAGCTGCTTCAAATGTTAGAAAATTCCTGTATGGAGAAAGTTCCCAAACTGGATTTATTACAGACCTAGGGGCTTGACAAATGGGAAGCTCCCCGCCGCCCATCTTTGTCCCACATCGTTGCCACAGCAACCAAATGGCGTTGCAACAATGCGCTCCCTCTCGGGAGCAAAAACAAGCTGTCGAAAGCAGCTTCCTGGAAGGGATGTGATTGGCACACTTGCATGCTCTGATTGCATCACTTCCAGCCACCACCGTTTGGGCACTGTGCCACACTTGTGCCATCACAGTGTCGCCTGTGTAGACGGGGATGAGCCATGAGGGCGGCCTCCTTGCATACTAGGGCTACTGGGCATGTAAATGCCCAACCTCATCTAGCCCTAGTTCGCAGTGAGGATGCCGCAAAATGCCCATCTGTACTGGGCCTAGCACGTTTAATATACAACCAGCCAATAAGCACACAAATTGGACTGTGTATAGGATTCAAGTTTTGATCCTACAGATTAACTTGTGACTACCTACATACAAATATATTTCTTCCACAAGTTTTTTAAGGGGAGGGACTCTGACAAGAAGGAAGATAGAATTCTTACTGAAATAATGTAAAGCTTTTATCATGTAAATTATAATTGAATATTTAAGCTTAAAGTATATTACAGATTTCTGCTGCTTTAAAAAAGTAAAGCCACATTGTTTGGAACAATTATATGCATACTGTATACATACATGTAAAGACCTACCACAGGTTTCCACTCGTACCAGCTGGAGTTCAATACTCTTAACTGCAGCGTCTGAGTTTACCACCACTAGCTCCCCTGTCAGAGGCTGTGTTATGATGCAGTTTGTTGAATTGAGATGACCTCTGATGAGAAACTTGGGGAGCAAAGCCCTCTAAAAGTAATGTAGTAAAAAGACAAATGATGCACCTTCATGAAGAATTTCTAAGTTTGCCAGCCCCCCTGCTACCTTTCCACAGAAACATGCCAAGGGACTTTGACTTTTTAAATCCACAGCAAACTTCAAGAAAGCAAGGCATATTAGATATAATAAACACAATATCCTGAAAATATTGTCTACATCACTTCTAATATCTGTATTGTCCTTTTAATTAAAACTTGGACTTTGATCTACCCCAAGTATTGGAGAACAAGAATTAAAATCCTAAATCACTCATATAGACTATATTTTCAATGACCTGGAATTATTAACTGTAGATGCTACTAGAATAAATTGTTTCAGTTAAGACTTTCAATAAAGATAGTTCCATTCCATTCAAACAAATCATTTTTGACTTATGGCAACCAAAGGTGAACAGTATTGTCTTGTCAATATTTGTTCAGAGGGTGTTTGCCTTCCTCTGAGGCTAAATGAGTGTGATTTGTCAAAGTCACCCACTGGGTTTCCATGGCTGAGTGGGGATTTGAATCCTGTTCTCCAGAGTTCCAGTCCAGTGTTCTAACCACTACACATTAGCTTTTCTTCAATTAATGTGTATATATGTGCCTTCAAATTGTCTGTCATGGCGATCTTATGAATTTTATATTGTTTTGTTAGGCAAGGAATACTGAAGAAATGGTTTTGCCAGTTCCTTCCTCTAAAATTTAGCCTACAGCACCTCTGGCAGTCCTCAATCCAAGTACAGTGGTACCCCGGGATATGAAATGACCGCCTTACGAAATTTCCGGGATACGAAAAAATTAGATAGGAAAAAACTGTTCCGGGTTACGTTTTTTTTTTTTCGGCTTACGAAAAATTTTTTTGGTGCTTTTCGGCGCTTTTTCGCATGAAACGCGGCTTTCCAGCGCTAGCGGCTATGGCTTTTTCGGGTTACGAAAAAAATCGGGTTACGAACGCCGCGGCGGAACGAATTAATTTCGTAACCCGAGGCACCACTGTACTAACTATGGCTTACCACCCTGCCTAGTTTCCAAGATCAGATGGGATCTTGTGCCTTTAGGATACTTAGCCCTCCCTTCAATTAATACACCCCTTTAATATTCTGGCCAAACATCCTAGCCAATGTCCTTTTAATGTCCTTTCCAAAGATCACCCCAATTTAATGCCTCCCTTTTCCAAAATTGTTCACTCAAGCCTTGGCTTCAGTTATAGTTAGCCCTCCATATCCACGGATTCTTTATCCATGGATTCAACCATTCACGGCTTGAAAATATTCTCTCTCTCTCTCTCCTTTCAAAACAGCAATACTTGATTTTGCCATTCTATATATGGGACACCATTTTACTATGACTTTGTATTTAATGGGAATTGAGCATCCACAGATTTTGGTATCCACAGCAGGTCCTGGAACCAAACTCCAGAGGATACCAAGGCCCACTGTAACGTATCCTCTACTCTCCCCACCAGCAAATATTTTTAACAGAGACATGAGTGGGCTGCTTGGGAAGGAATAGCAATCTATCGCTCTGCTTTCACCTCTTGGCTTCGGTGATGAGTGGGGACGAAAGCGTTTGTCTTTCAACCCAGCCAGCCTGGTAACAGAGCAGGGTACCAATGGAAGAACAGAGTGTGCCTAATTTCTTCCAGCTATAAACTGTCATGATAGAGTAAAGAAGCATGTGGAAGTTAGGAAGAGGCACCATCAACTGAATTAATAAGACTATAAACTAGAACCAGTCCATGGGCCAATTCTTCATTTGTGTTCCAAAGCATATCGTAATGGATAGCAACCATGCAGAAGCTTAGCACTGAAAGTAATAGGACAACTTGATTGATCAACATCTTGCAAAACCAAAGGAGGCACCCCACTCTGAACATTCACATGCTTCTGTAAAATACTAAGTAGTGTGGAATCTAATTCCTTAACAATTTCTATACAAGCTTCTTCACTTTTTTTCATATTACAATTCCTGTGAGAATTTTTCCTAAGCCTTCACAACTTGTAATTGCAACTCTTTTAGCAAGATGAGTCTTACCTCTTTTACATTCTGTAATGTTTCAGGAGTGATAGTGAAGTCCACTGGGCTTGGGGTTGGTTTACCTTTCTGAGGCTGCAACAAAATTGCAAAGCAGTGTCCAAACTGTAATTTTAACATCCCATTTATGTAGTCAGAGAAGTTATAGAGCTTCATGTGTTATAAGAACATGGATCACTACAGGAACAGAAGCTGTTGCCAAAGAGAGTTACCAAACATCCTAACTGGCAGCTGATATGGCAGTAGTCTCTCCAGCCTAAGGAGAGAAATCTGCTTCCAATGAGTTCTGGACTATGAGACAAAGGCTGCATTTGCACTGCCAAAATAATTCCATAGAACTGAGCCACAGCATTTAAAAGTGGTGTCAACCAGGATTATTTTGGCCATGCGGATGCAGCCTATGAGTCAGAATTTGGGGGAGAATCTAGGACAACACTCCCCTTGTGCATGATTAACAGAGTTTCAGTACCAAATCAAAAGAACTCTCATATGCAAGATAAGATCTATGCTGTAAAAGACTGAATTCCCATTTTCTTGGAACTTTGTAAGACTTGGTATGACTTCCCATCTCTCATTATTTTTCCCACCATCAACTTATTTTCTCTTCAATATGTATCTCAATTGCTTTCTTAACCACTTCACATAATTGCTACTCAGCAGCATACATTTTGCCTGACTACAGACATTTTTTTTCAACAGTACGATGAATACTTCTAATACAGAAGATTGTCCCAGAGAAATTATTGTATAGTTTTAGACCAGTGCTGGGGATCCATCAGCTCTCAAAAAGGTTGTTGGGCTACAATTCCCATTAGCCCCAGCCAGCAAGACCAACAGTGAAAAATGCAATTTAACCCTCACACTTTAGGTTTATAATCCATATAATAATGTGAAGTGTGACCCTACAATGTTACATCCCATTATAAAAGGAACAGGTGATGCAGGTAAAGAATCCATCTGGTCTGGGGGGGAAGGGGGGATGAAAGAAAGAAAAAACAAGACTCAAATCATTTATGGAATATTCTCTTTTAGAATGAAAAATAAAATATTGCAGACAAGATTTTCATATATTTACTCCCCTCCAACATTATTTCTAAAAACTATGCAGGAAGTAAATGTTTCTGTAACACTATGTACAGTATGAGAGCTGGTGTGGTGTAGTGGTTTGAGAGCTGGACCAGGACTCTGGAGAGTAGGGTTCAAGTATCTGCTCAACCATGAAAACATGCTTGGTGGCCTTAGTCAATGAACACTCGCATCCTCTGAGGAATGCAAAAACAACCCCCCTTTGGACAAATCTTGGCAAGAAAACTCCTTGATAGGTTCACCTGAGAGTCACATTAAGTTGGAAATGACTTGAAGGCACACAATAACAATGTACAGTTTCTCACTTTATTGCAGTTCTGCAGCCCTTTTATGCTACAGAATTATGGCACTTTATTATTATTATTATTATTATTATTATTATTATTATTATTATTATTATTA
>NC_056524.1:68345260-68376720 GCF_019175285.1 Sceloporus undulatus
ACCTTTATTTATAAAGCGCTGTAAATTTACACAGCGCTGTACATACAATCTTTTTAATAGGACGGTTCCCTGCCCTCAGGCTTACAATCTACTTTGACTACCATGATTTTATACTATGAAACTTTCAATTTATAATTTCATGAAGTACTTAAAATTCTCTGCCAGTGAGCTCTAATGCTTCCCCAAAGTACATGCCGCAAGATGCTGCCATGGCAGTCAAAGCACAATTATACTAATAAAATTTGTGTAGCATAAAACACCTCAAGTTCTGGCTTCCTCTTCTCAGTTCTTGTTTTGAAAATTAGCGCTTTATGCCTGCCGGTCACTGTGGAGGACTAGGAGATAAAATAATTTACTTTGTTTAAGGTTGTTCTTTTTTAATTGGGGAGGGCCTCCTCATAAACTGGCAAAACCAAAGATATTTCTTACAGTTCAGACTCCTACTGAAATTATTTTTTTTATTTTAAAAAGTAAACTCAATGTATTTTTCTGTAGTGTCAAGGAGGTATAAAATAATTATTCCTGTAAACACAGCTGGGGGGGGGGGGGAGACAAGGACCAGAAACTGCAATAATGTGACAATGTACTTTAGTTTATCACAAGCTACCTGATGTGCGGGACCTGTCATTTTTCCCCCTAATGTGTGAGAGACCAGAACCTTGTTAGTACCAAATGGATAGAAATGTTTTCTTCTTTCCTGGAAACTCACCATAGACTGGCAGCTAATGGCTCAGAATATTGACCACTACTTAGGGTACCACTACTGTACACAGTCTAACTGCTACATAGTTTTTGGGACAAAATGTTGGGAGGGGATTTCGAACACATTATCCCAAACATTTTATTCATCACTTTAAAAGAAAATATTCAATAAATAAATGTTCTTACATTTATTTATTTATTGAAAAAATAAGACTGGGAAAAAAGGGGAAAGCATTTTCCCTTAAATTTTCCCAGTTGTGTTTTTGGGGGGCATTTACATCACTAATCAGAATACTATATCCTCTTAACAATATATTAGGTAAATTAATTTTGAACAGATTTTTTAAATCCAGAATTTTCTATACAAAAGAACATTAGTTTTAGAACAAGATACCAGATCAACTATATTAGCTTTGCCTGGGTGTTTCTTAAACATATCAATTTGAATCTTTTCAGTACTACCCAAATACCATTACAGTGGTGCCTCGGGTTACGAAATTAATTCGTAACGCGGCCGCTTTCGTAACCCGAAAAGCCTTCGTAAGCTGAATTGCCATAGGCGCTAATGGGGAAAAGCCGCGATTCCGTGCGAAAAAGCCAAAAAAAGCACCAAAAGTTTTTTCGTAACCCGAAAAAACATTCGTAACCCGAAACAATAATTCCCTATGGGATTTTTTCGTATCCCGAAAATTTCGTAACCTGGGTATTTCGTATCCCGAGGTACCACTGTATAGTCAGACCTCTATAGCCACAGCTTCAATCATCCGCAGCTTCAAAATATTTTTTAATCCAAAAAGGAAACCTTGATATTGCCATTGTATATAAAGAGACATCATTTTATGTAATGAGACTTGGGCATCCACAGATTTTTGGTATCCACGGAGAGCCCTAGAACAAAATGTCAGTGGATGCCAAGGGCACACTGTAAATGATTTTGTCACTCAAAGTTGGAAACAGGCACAACAAACACTCCTCAGTGGACCTCAGAGATTGGACCTCCATACATACCATAATTTTTAATATAAATTTATATTAAACATTATATAGTTTAAAAAATAAAGTATTATTTTTGGGATAGGGGACCTTTGGGGAGTTCTATGCAGCCCTCAAGCTGTGCTTTCCCCACCTCTGATATAAATACAGAAGCTGCAGAGAGCAAAACTCAAATGAATAAACTTACCGGTGAGTGGACAATAAATTCACAAGTCTTAGTCAAATCTTTAGCCAGGAGAGAACGCCGCATGTCACATCGAAGAGTATACTATACAAGAGAAAGAGACATTTTCCTCCCTTTATAAACATAAAATTATTAATATGTATTTTAAGTTGATATATCTTTATGTTGACACTATCAATCTGCTACTGGAGTCCAATGAACCTTTTTTGAAGTTTTAGGTCTATTTCAAAATGACTCCAGCTTTATACAAAAATCAATTTAATTGGTAGCACATCCTAAAAACATAGTCCAATATGGATTCCCCTGTATCCCAAAATGTTAATTTAAATTCCTCTCTGGGGTTTCAGAATTACTAGGAGAAAAATGGCTTGCATTATGAGACAGCTCATGTGCTGGAACAGAATTGACCCTACAGAGTCAAATTTAACCTGCAATACTTTGTTGTTGCCTGTATGTAAAGAAGTACAAGCAAGCTCATGAACACAAAACAATTCTATTGAAGTGCTTTCAGCGCCAAATAGTCATACAGGTCTGTACAAACACACACAAAAACTTTATACAGATAAAGTGACAGGTTTTCTCCCTCACCTATTTTAATATGTTGCTAGGAATAAAAGAGTCATCAATTACCTTAAGTGACTGGTATTAATTTCAGTTTAATTAAATCAAGAGTCTTATCTTAGTAAGTAAAATCCTTTTAAAAAAACTGAAATGAGGGAAGAAATAAAACTACAAAACTGATACCATAATTGCAGAATGCATAAAACAGTTCAAATTACCTTTAAATAGTTTGTGATCAAATTGATGCTTGGGCTCACAGCAACACTATTGACTCAATCCACCATATCTGAAAAATGGGCTCTATGTTTGTTTCAGACCACTGACTTCCAGCTAGATCTGTGCTAAAAACAATTTGATTTAAAGTTTCTGTACAATCTTGTCATACTGAAGAAGATTCAGTGCCTTCCTCTCACAGTGTAGCTCTATTAATTGCAATGGTTTAGTTCAAAGTATCTTTTTCATCTTTAAACTCCTCTTGTTTGCAAGCAGCTTTGGGGCAATGCATGTGCAAACAGCATTCCTGATTACTAAGACCATTTCTTTCTAGAAGTCCTCTGGAGTTAATTTGACTCCATCCCTCAATGAAACTGACACTGAAATGATTCCAAATGTAAAGCCCATCTCCTTTAACATTAACAGGATTGAATCTTTCATACATTGTGCTTTAAGTACTAAACACTGTTTGGACTGCTTTTCATTTCACTAAGCATATTTTTTTCAGTTAAACATCAACTGGAAGAACACTTAATTGATTAAAACAGCATCCCTACTCTAGACTGAGACCCAAATGGGTGAACTAATTCTATTCTAGCAACTGTTAAGAGTAGCTTTTATTTTTATGTAATTTACTAAAGCTCCTGAAGTAGTAGAAGTGTATTTCTATTGAAGATCAAAAACAAAGGACATTTTTCAAAGACATAATTATTGTCCTCCGTGAGAAACAGTAAATCTATAAAACTACAGGGCGTGAACAACCCCAATACAAAAACAAGCAGTTAAATAATTAAAATGGAAGTTTTCATCAAAATCCTCAACAAATTCAGTGGATATTAATCCTGTGAGCACAAGAAAAAGAGCTTAAGCATCAGTAGACACCAAATCATATTTATCTAAAGTGAAACATTTCCAGGAGGTAAATGAACATATGTGCTACCATAATATTTGCTATGTTGTTGTTCACAGCAGATGTTCTACTTGGAATGAAGTCTGAGCCAAGAGTAGGTAAGAGGTGCCTCACTAAACAAGGAAGGCTGCTGGCAGAAGGTATGAAGTCTGGAAACCTCATGCAGACAGAAAGTCATCATAGGTCTCATTTAATGGCACTCTAGGAAGCCTGAAATTGACAATCAATGTACTTTGTGCCTCTCTATACATGTATAAAGAACTCTGTTTTGCAGTAAGGACAGCCCTATTTTGTGCTTCTTATAGTAGAGGAAATCGTTTATTTTGTCTTTGCTCATTAAGCAGTGCTATTGGGAAAATATATTTATCTTCTTAGATGAATGTATGATTACTTAAAGAAGAGTGGGCAAATGAGCAGCAGCATCCAGAGCACTACTTGATGATGTGATGCAGGAGCCCCACTCTCGCCTTCCTTCTTTTCTGATGACTTGGTCTTTTGGAATGGGCATGAAGCCTCATAAAGAGACCCTTGCAGAGTGGGATAGGGTAGTCTGGCAAATTCAGCTTGCAAACCGGGTCCATACATTCTAACTATGCAGACACAAGAAGGTTTGGTCAAAGAGTTTACACCATTAGCTCTGCATGGCTTGTGATTTAAAAAAACAAATGGTAACATTGTGCATTTTTGGTGTTTTAAATTGTAAGCCACCTTGGTAAAAAATATAATTGAAATTAAAAACGGTAAGAGCAGCCACAGCTTTTGTTTATAACCTGAAAATGGCACAGATTTACAACTGGGATCAATTTTCTTACCTGGATGTTGACAAAAACTCCGTGGTAAGTTTCATAGAGAATTTTGTTTCCCTTCACTTGCAGTGGAAACTCAAAAGGGATTTCTGTTTTACCACTGGGGAGTTTTCCAGGTTTTATCATTTCTACAGTGCTATTAATAATCTGGATAGGCTGAAAAAAACCAAACAAAACTAGAATAGTGAAAAACAAACATGGAGAGTTTTAAGACAATTTATGGTGTCCTTAAGCAAAGTCAAATGCAAGCAACAACTCCTCAGAATTTTTGAATATGTATTCCTATTGCAGTTAGAAGAGCAATCTTGTACGTATATTTAAATTTATACTTTCTGAAATCTCACTGAACTCAATGTGTTTTGCATTACACTTTTATTTTGTATCCTTGTACATCTCTCTCTTAAACACTGAAAGGTAAAAAGTAAAAATACAAACAAATAGCAATGCAGTAATACACAAATATTTAATACTGCCTAACACTTGGTTCTTTCTTTCAGTTTTTATGAAAATAACTTCTCTTTCTACTTAGAAAATGTTAAAAATTTAATTTTTAAAAACAGACACTTGATAATTGCTACATTTTGCAATCACTTCCATACTGGGGATCTTGAGACCAGGTCAAATGAGATTATACTATAAATTGCAGCCAACACTTTCATTTTAAAAATGTACTTTTAGCCATCACTGTTACAGGAATAACAGTGGAAAGTTTAGGAACCAGGAATATGTGTAGTGAATTCTCTGCACAGTCTCCACTACCACTTCCTTGTAATGTATTTGCTGCTTCTAATTCACTGGGAGACTATCAGCATTTTTAATTATATCTTGGTTTATTAAGCCAAAAGGCACATCCTCACACCTAGCTATTTTACACAGATCAGAAAGTCTTCATGATTACTTTTCTTACTCATTTCAATCAAATAAATATGGTTTCAGCTCTGGAAAAATCCAAGATTTTAAACCAGTTTAAACCATGGTTTAATAACCTGTCTTATTCTGGTAAGCACAAACTGTCAAACTTGTTAATCAGACATATAATAGATTTATTCCAGCATGTTACAAGTCATGCATTTGGAGAAAAGCCTCTCTTATTCTTAACTCTAAAAAACTGAGTTATAATCATCCAAATACTGTATACTCAGCAAGTAAGATAGGGGACTTACAGTAATTTTTTTTATTCATTAATTAGGCAAGGAAATCTTAATAATCTTAAACTAACAGGAGAAACCAGCAAACCTTTTTAATATATATTTCATATAAATCATCAGTTTAGGAAAGCTTTCTACTACCATGTTGTAATAATAATAATAATAATAATAATAATAATAGGATTTATTCATATACCGCCCAATCACTGGGAATCTGGGCGGTTTACAACAGAGGGGATAATAGACGGTTCCCTGCCCTCAGGCTTACAATCTAAAAGACACGACACAAAAAGAGAAGGGAATGGTGAGGGGAGGAGGTTGTTGTTGTTTTTAAATCTGTACCTTAACAGAATTGTAGAAGGCTTCAAACATGCCAACGCTTTTGGCACTGAGTTGCATGTTTACAGATCCTTCCATCGTTAGTGAGATTCCCTGATGCTGGATTGAATCTTTACTTGTTATGACCACCACTCCAGTGAGTACCTCCTAAATCAAGAAGAATATGGAATGAATCATTTCCCCCCAAACAGATTGCCATGTTTATCCAAAATTATCAGTTACCAGGGGGATGGGAGAAAGATAAAGTAGGAATATAATATACAGTATACATGTGTCTAGCACTCAAGTTCCACTTATTATGCAACTATGCTAAATATCCAGTCATCGAAAAATGCAGCTCTACTTCATTTGTGAGGCTCTTCTGTTTGTCACTTGCATTATGACACTCTTTGGGATAAAAGATGTTATAAATGAAACATCGCAGCACTGGTTTGTGTCACAGTAATGATAGGTGAACAAGAAGCGCTCTCCTTAAGAAAGGCATGGCCATGTTTTAATGAGATCACTATTCATAATTAAAGAGTAGTACATATTTGTGAATTCCTTTGCAGTACCTAGGGACTCCCTGTATGTATGTGTATATATGTGTGTGTGTGTGTCTGTGTATAAAATGCATTATGACAATGGCACCAAGTAAACCAAACAGTTCTTTGGGATACTATGGCCCCATACAGACAAGCCAAAATAAAGCTGCTTTGGGTCACTATGGATGTATGCTGCTTAAATGATGTATGCCTCCTAAGAGTCTGGAAGCTGTGCCAAAGCCATGATCCAGTCCTAAGAACTGTAGCACAGCTTTGTTGCAGCTACCAGGCTCTTAGGACACATGCATCATTTAAGCAGCATACATCCAAAGTGATCCGAAGCAGCTTTATTTGGGCAGTCTGTATGGGGCCTATGTTCATTTACCAGTAGCTGTAAAACAAGCTGCAAATGACTCCCAAGGAAGCCCTTGTCACCCCATGCCCCAAACTTGCTTTCTTGCTTTTCATCCCCCTCTCTCTAGCTAGCCATACCATCAAGAGGAGCAGAATACTACAGCATGGGGTAACCACTGTAGTAGTTTCCAAACTGGGAAACAGTCTTTAACACCATTTGCATTTAACGTAGAGTTCACAACATAAACTATTATGATGTCCAATCCAGACAGTTCTGAATAACTTCACACATAATTCTTGGGAAACAGCTCTATGAGAAGTTGTCAGCCTGACTGCTAAATGGATGCTCTCTGTCCCCAAACAGTGCAGGGGATCCTTGGTATCTGCTGGGGTTTGGTCCCAGGACCTTCCCAGCCCCATTGACACCAAAATCTGCGGATGTTCAAGTCCCACTGAATAAAATTGATATTACAATGGTGTCCCTTATATAAAATGGCCACCTGAATCAGACTACAGTCCTGTTACTTCCCAGATAGTATAGCTGCACTTGGAAGAGACCGGTTTACATACACGTTTTCTTCTGGATGAAATTCTTTCTGGATCCCATTTCACCTCGTTGGTTGGGATCCAGGATGCCTGAAATGCACATTTTTCTGTTAATTCAGGCCGGAGTGACCAGATGCCCTAACTGAAAAGGAGGACAAGACACGGCAAAAATGTGGGACATTCAAGAAAACTGTAGGGCATGAACAAACAAAAGCTAAAGCACTCATATAGATATAAATTCATGCTTGGTTATGCTCCAAACGGAGGACATTTTGGAATTCCTCCTGGTCAGGAGGCTGAAAAGGAGGACATGTCCTGGAAAAAGAGGACATCTGGTGACCCTGATTAGGCCGCCTTGGACTCAACAGTGCAATCATGGACTTCACACAACCCCCAAATGTGTTAAAAGAGAGTACCCTGAGCTTTGGGAGGTCTCTATGAGTAACTGCAGCAGAATGGGATATCCTTGTCTACAGAAAATCAAAGAAGTTGGCAGCATGAGCTTTCGTAGACTTCAGTCTACTTCCTCAGATGCATTTGGAGGAATGGAAACCAGGGAGGGAGAGACATATATATGTCATTAGTATGTGAGAAGGTGGATTCAAATTCAAAACCCAGGGACCGCTCCACCAAAAGCATCTGAGGAAGTAGACTTATGTGGAAGAAAGCTCCTGCTGCCAATGTCTTTCTTCCAGTGAGTCTCAGAGGTGCTGCAAGGTCTCCCTCTGCACTGATTCTACAGAGTAACATGGCTGTGTCTTTGGCTTCTAAACAGACCAGAATGGGGAAAGAAGGCCAAGGTGGTGGAAGACCTGTGCCTGGACTGGATGTGAGCCTCCAGGCTTCGCGCCTCCGTGTGAGGAGGATGCTGGGCTTCCTCTGCCCTCCCAGTCTCCCTTCTCTCTCTACAGCAGTGCTCCCCAAACTGTGCCCTTTAAGAAGAGGCTTTTTGGACTTCATCTCCCAGAAGCCTCAGCCACGTCGGCCAATAGTCTGGGATTCTGGGAGCTGAAGTCCAAAGCCCTTAAAGGGCGCAGTTTGGGGGCCACTCCTTTCCAGGGAATTCCCACCCTGGTCCCTTGCAGACTCCAACGCCCAGAATTCCATAGCCTTGAGCCAGATAAAGAGTCAAAGCGGTTCTCTCTCCAGTGTGGACGCAGCCTCTCTATTCCTCTGGAGCTAATGCTTCCAAAGGGCGGGCAAATGCCCTCCTCCCTCACTTACCCCGCAGTGATAGACCTTGTTGGCCCTCTTGATCTTGATGTCCAGCGCGGTCCCCATGGCGAGCCCTCCCTCCCAGTCCCCCTCCACTCCCTAATCACGTGCTTCCTACTCTGCGCGCGCAACTCTGGCCTCTTGACTCCCCCCCCGCGCAGAGGAGGATTCTGCGCAGAACGTTTCTATAGGCTTCGGTCCCCGCCCTTTTATGACTCCGCCCCCTTTCCCCAAAAGGGGCGGGGCGTCTTCTTCTGAGGAACGTTCCAGCCACGCCCCGCCTCGAAGGCGCCGTTTATTTTTGAAACCAGCGGCGGTTGATACGTCACTCCAACGTCATCTCCCCGTTTCCTTGGCAACGGAGAAGGAGGCCTTGCGGTGAATTTCCCGACCCCCGTCGCCCCTTTCTGACTGAAAAGCCGAGCCTTCTTTGGGCGCCAGGAGACCCTCCTCCCCTCTCCGCCTCCATAAGCCTCCTCCTGGGCGAGGAGGAACTACAGTTCCCAGCCCACAGTCGGGGGAATGAAAAACGCTCTCGTGCTCTGAGGGCGCCAGTGCCTCACACACACTGCATGCGCGGAGGAATGGAGGGGGTGTGCGTGTGGCACATATACATACACATGTACCCTATATACATACACATAAACACACACATATAAGTTGCTGCTGTGTGTTGTCTGCCTCCAAGCCGTTTCCGGCTTATGGCGACCTAGAATCAGAGTTGGAAGACCCTCAAGGCCATCCAGTCCAACCCCCTTCTGCCATGCAGGAACTCTCCATCAAAGCATCCCCATTGACAGAGGGCCATACAGCCTCTGCTAAAAGACCTCCAAGGAGGGAGACTCTATCACCCTCCCAGGAAGGAGTTTGTTCCACTGTCAAACAGCCCTTACTGTCAGGAAGTTCCTCCTAATGTTGAGGTGGAATCTCTTTTCCTGTACCTTGCATCCATTGCTCCAGGTCCTAGTCTCTGGAGCAGCAGAAAACAAGCTTGTTCCCTCCTCAATATGACATCCCTTCAAGTATTTAAACAGGGCTATCATATCACCTCTTAACTTTCTCTTCTCCAGGCTAAACATCCCCAGCTCCCTGAGTCATTCCTTATAGGGCATGGTTTCCAGACCCTTCACCATTTTAGTCCCCCTCCTTTGGACACACTCCAGTTTCTCAACATACTTTTTGAATTGTGGTTCCCAGAACTGGACACAGTAAAGGTGAACCAATTGTGGGTTTTCTTCGCAAGTGTGTTCAGAGGGGGCATACCATGGCCATCCTCTGAGGCTGGGAGAGTGTGACTTGCCCAAGGTGACTCAGGGCAAGGGGTTCCATATATATACACACACACACACAGTTACATATATTTGTTTTCTTGTTTTAAATCATTTACTCCTCTCTCTCTGTGTGTGTGTGTATGTGTGTATACACACACACACACTTGTCCTAGCTAGGGTTAGGGGCACAAGACCCCTGTGAATGTGGGAAGACAGCAAATAACAAAAACATCATGTTCTACCTGAGAGGACACCTGTGATGATCCCTGTGGTCCAAGCAACCCAAACCGCAGCCCTGTCTTGGCACTTAGTCCCAGCAGATCCTTTATTCCCCCCCAAATCTCCTGTTCCCGATTCACACTCCCTGAAAAGTTGAATGAGAGTCTTGAATGAGAACTTGGAATCCCGCTGCCACCGCCCAGTGAATTCATAATAACCTTTCCTTAACACACACTGGGGCTTGTTAAGGGTTTATAGTTCCCTTCCCTTTCTAAACTAAGCAAGCGATAACCGAACTGAGGCACATGTAAAGAAGTGTAGGAATAGAAGATACTTTTAAAGAAAAATATTTGTTCTATTAACAAAAATAATATAAACCATACAAGGGCTTTTGACCTGGCAGGTGCAGTTAGTTATCAGATATTAGATATAGTTACCAGAAATTTCAAGGAAGCCAACAGAATACAAAATTGATAAGGCCTAACCGTTCTGACTGACACATTCCTAAGTACTGATACAGAGATGGGATCTTCTGGCCCAGATGGGTTTGAGATGTAGTTGCTGGCCTTGGCCCAGCACAAGCTACCTCCCCGAAGTATGCTTTATTGAGACAGGCTCAACACAACCAGCAAGACCCACCCACAGCAAGTGAGATACTCTCACTTCAGACTCCCCAACGCAGAAGCTCCTCCAACTGATCTCAGAGGCCTTTTATATCTCTCTGTTGGAAGCTTCTGGAAGGAGCTCTCACTCCTGCTCAATGATTGGCCAAGAGGGCCTTCCGTCAGCTGTGATGCAATTACTCATTTGCATGTACCTCCCTCCCAGCTGAACTCTTTATTGACTCACAAAAGATTTCAAATGAATGGAGGCACAGTCATTACAGCACCTCTCTAGCAACCTCTAGGTCCTCCTGTGCAACTCTTTGGCCAATGTCTGACAGACGCTGACCATAGAACTGCACTGGAGGAATTACAAATGCCTAGCAGAGTATTCTCTCTAGGAATCTAGCTCTTTCAGTGCAACTTTTAGTTAAAGTTGACCATAAAGTTGCACTGGAGGACCTAGATATTCCTAGAGAGAACATACAGTACGCCTGCATCATACACGGGTGCCTTTTACACGGCTTTCAGCTTATGCTAAAAGCCGTGCAATGGGAGAATAATGGCACATGCACCTGTGATGTGCACGCCACGCACGCCATGTCTGAGCCCCATTATTTTCAATGGTGCTCGAACATATGTGCAATTTGCCTTAGGCAGAGGGGTCTGGAACAGATCCTCTGCTCAAGGCAAGGGCACACTGTATTAATCAAATATGTGAATAATCAAATCCACAAAAGTCAAAGCTGCAAACATGGAGGGATGAGTCTCTCTCTCTCTCTCTCTCTCTCTCTCTCTCTCTCTATATATATATATATATATATATCAGGGTTTTAAATGGCTGAGATAAGTTTTTACAATAACGATGGGATTAAAACTGGGATGTCTCCTGGCCCTCACTTTTGAACATTAAGGTAAATTATCTAGTGCCTTGTTTAGCCCAAATTGATTCTCCTTTTACAGTAATCAAGAACAGAAAGATTTTCATCCTGATGTGTGCAGATGATTTCTTGCTCGCCCTCCTCTCTCATTTGTGTCTTAAAAATCTGCTGAATGCGTTCTGTGCCTATTGTAAACAGGAACACCTGTCAATAAATTATTCCAAGACCAAGGTAATTTTTTTTTGTTTGTTATAAAATTGTCCAATGTACAAATAGATTTTAGATCAACATGCCATGTATTTTAATATGCTGGGAGAGGCGGGAAAGAAATAAACTATTATTATTATTATTATTATTTAAACAAACCCACTTATCCAGATATCTGGCCATTGTTTTCAGTGGATCTCCCTTGGGATAGGGAGGCAGTGATACAGAAAAGTGAGAAAACGATACAATCGCTGATGAAATTTTATTACAATCAGGGTTGTCAGTTTATTGATTTTTGAACCTGACTTAAAAAAATTAGTAGGAAAGTCATCTCACAGATGCTTTACAGTACGGAAATCTGTGGGTTAGATATAAATACCTGCAAAACCTTGGAAATTTTACATAACAGGTTTCTCCAAAAACTTTATTTTCTTCCAACTGGTATTCCTGCAGCTTTTGTTGCATACTGAATCTGGCTGGCCATCAGTCAAAACAAGAGTAGATTGTGCCCTACTAAGTAAATTGCCTCTTTACCAAATCATCACCTTCCATCATTATGTTACCTGGAAATAACAATTGACATTTGGAAGCCAAGCTTACAAAATCTACATAGTTATTTCCCTGAGCTGAATTCTGCCTTGGGTTCGAACAAAAAGCAATTAAGAGACTTGCTATTAGGATCTCAAAATTCTTCCATGGTTCCACTTTTTGAAAACAACCTTTTAGAGCCAGATATTTGATCAAATTCAACCCATCTTCCTTAAGAACTGCCTTTACTGAACTGTGCTTTCAAGTAGTGCCAACTGCAGTTTTAGACTGCCGTTATAAGCTGCTGTTTGACACCTATTTATTTGTAGCCAATGTTATTGTGCATTACATGCTAATTTGTCCCTTGTATAGCGACCCCAGGAGAGAGTTTTGAAACCCTTGCTGAGAAATGGAAGTGGGTTTGTAGGGCTGGTTCCGTTTCTTTTGGGAGTGCATCTACATTGTAGAAATAATGCAGTTTAATTGCCACTTCCATTGGTTCCATCTTACAGTATCCTAGGATTTGTAGTTTGTGAAGCACCAGCATTCTTTGGCAGAGAAACCTAAGTACCTTGTCAAACTACAAATATCAGGATTCCATAGGATGGGGCTACAGCACTTAAAGTGATGTTGTACCGCATTATTTCTACAGTTCTAATTATTATGTCACACAAAGAGTGGTCCTTTTTGCTTTGCATGCAAAACAGATTGGAAAGCGAGAGACAGATAAAATTGCCACAAATTACCATGGAGACTCAAGGTATTAATTTGATTTTCATGTCGGCAGCTTAAAAAATAACCTAGAAATGTACTAGCTTGGTAATCATTTTGGTTACTACATGTACTTTTTATTTGGAATGTTCCATACTGTGTATTTTAGATGTCTTTGCAATGGCCTTTGGTTGAAACAGTGGTTCCCAAGCTTTGATCCTCCAGATATTTTGGACTTCAGCTCCCATCCTTCATGACTGTTGGCCAAGTTGGCTGGGGCTTCTGTGATCTGAAATCCAAAACAAACGGAGGTCCAAAGGTTTGGAACCACTGGCCTAGCACAGTAAAAGTACTGAAAATTGAACTGAATTGCCGTTTAAGGGAGTTAAGACTACCAATATGGGCCACTATGTTGGTGCACTGAAAAAAAAATGGTTGCTCTTTTATCTCACTATTTTAACTGCTAGTTAAAAGCCATACATGCATTTATAAGAAAGCAAGTTAGGGAAAACAGAATGCACATCTCACTTCAAGCATTACTTTGAAATCTGACTGGGGAAATCACACACTCATGAGTACAGTACTCATGACCAAACATGACAGCCCAAGTATGGATGAAGTATTGAACTGCATGTTGAAAACTACCCCATCGGGGTGATAATACCAGTTCTTAATGCAATTCTGGGCCAATGTGGATGAGGTCTGAGATATGTTGGCTGAGATGAGGGACAGAGGAATGAGGTATATAAAAAAATAAAGACCATGTCCATGCTCCCTCCTTGAGCAACTGGAAAACAAAAACAAAATGTGTCACTTCACCATTAGAGGTGGTTGGAAACGGATCTACAAAACTGGTATGTTTAATAGTTAGTCTCCTTGCTGCTCTCCTGCCTAACTTGTTAAATTTCAAAACATAAGACAATAGCCCCCAATATTGCCTTTGTCAAGTCCCAGAAAGATGGTAAATCTATTAATGTGAAGGTAAAATCTGAAAACAAAGGTGATCAAAATGTTATTTGAATGAAGACCTCTTCATGTATCTAGGGGCTAAGATAGTTTTTCAAGTTCTTTGCCCTGTATGTCTTCATGATGAAGGCTTTTCCAAACTTTATTATTAAAAATCCCAGTAACAATATGGTCACTCAACAAAACTGACGGCATATAGACCTTTGAACAGTTTACTCACACATATTAATGCATTTTTATTTATATGCTATTTTCCCCACAAAATTGGGATTCAGAGTGGCTTACAATTTAATTAAAAGAACAGTACAATTAATAACAAACAAAAATAAGCATTACTACTAGTTAAATGTACGTAAGAGAAGAATGCCATTTACATCTACAATGTAAACTCTATCAAGTACAGTTTGAGTATCCTATATCCAAAATGCTTGGGGTCAAAAGTGTTTTGGATTTTGGAATATTTGCAAATACATAATGAGATATCTTGGAAAGGAGACCCAGGTCTAGACATTAAATTCATTTATGTTTCATGTACACCTTATATACGTAACCTGAAGGTAATTATATACAATATTTTAATAATGTTTTTCATAAAACAAAATTTGTGTATATTGGACCATCAAAAAGCAAAGGTTTCACTATCTCAGTCACTCTTGGTGGTGAGGGGGAACATTTAGGAGTATTTCAGATTTTCAGATAAGGGATATTCAGCCTCTATTTACCCTTCTATATCCCACAGTATATAAAAACCAATTAACAAATTTTATTTGACATAAGATTTTGCACACTGCAACCCTTTTCATCAGATGAGAGTTGTTTCAGTTGGCAGATATTTATATACACAGCTGAGGTGGGAGAATGCAATTAGTAAAGTGGAAGAGAATGGAAATGGAAATACAAACTTTTTTTATTACGGGTTATGTGGCCATGTTCTAGCAGAGTTTCTTCCTGACGTTTCACCAGCATCTGTGGCTGGCACCTTCAGAGAATGTTTGCCTGGAAAGGACTTGGCTATATATATTGCATCACCTGGAAGATGCCAACGACAGATGCCGGCGAAACGTCAGGAAGAAACTCTTCTAGAACATGGCCACATATCCTGAAAAACCTACAAAAAACTATGGATGCCGGCCATGAAAGCCTTCAACTTCACATTTTGTTATTACCTTAACTTATGTTAATAAACAGTAATTGGATGGGAGCACATGCGTCCTAGCATAGATGAGCTGCATAGCATGTACGTTTTGAAGAAAAGTAAAATAGGCTGCATCTGCACTGCAGAAATAATCCAGTTTAACAGCACTTTAACTGCTGTAACCCAATGTTATAGGATTCTGGGAATTGTCGTTTTGTGAGATATTTAGCCTTCTTTGGCCCCATTCTCACTAGTCCGTTTACTCTGGATAGAAGTGGGCAGATCTTGTTGCCCCATACCGAATCTCCCCGGGTAGAAGCTTTCACTACCCTTTATCTTGATCGATGCAATATGCCCCTCTGAAGTTCACATTTGCAGTACCGCTTTAAAATGGAGCTTCCTTTCTTGTCAATCAAATTCAATTCTGCTTTTGTCAAAGGTGACATATCCTACAGCCATTGGCCAAAGGAATTTATTTCCCCCTCCTTTAAAAAAAAACTGGCGTCAGTGTGCGCATACTCTGTCAACTTGTCAAATTTAAAAACCTCCAGGTGTGTGTGTGTGTTGTGTGTATTTGGGTCATTACAGATGATGGCAACCCTGAAACAACCCCATCCTGGGGTTTTCTTGGCAAGATTGGTTCTGAGGAGATTTGCCATTGCCTTTCCCCTGAGGCTGAGAGAGTGTGACTCCCCCAAATCATGGGTTTCCACAGCCTTTCCTCTGAATGCCAGCCTCTAGTTTCCCCTTCGCTTCCAGCCCAGTATTTTCTCCTCTTTGGAACCTCTTCCCTTCCCTTCCCTCCAAGCCCAATGCACCTCCGAAGCCCTTGCCTCCCCCCATGCCATCTCTTCCCATAATAATAATAATAATAATAATAATAATAATAATATAATAATAATAATACCTCACTCAGAATGTCATCTCTGCATCCTCTTTCTTTGCTTTCCCTCCAATTGCCACCCCAGAATGCCTTACATACACATATACATATGTAAAAAAGCATTCACACATTGTATCAATTGCCAAATTAAAAGGAAACACAGCAGTCGCATATTCTACACACACACACAAACACTTTTTTAAAAAATGCCACTTGCAAAGCGAGGTGCCATACTGGCAGCAACAAACAAAAGAGAAATGTAGCACAAGCATACACATGCTATCACTATGTACCGACCTGTAGAACAGCATTCGCATAATCTGTCAAAATGAAATTACAAAAAAGAGAGAGAGAGAAAGCTGCCTGTGAGGGGGAGGCATGGGCTGTTACAGACAGCCAAAATAAAGCTGCTTCGAGTCACCAGTGGAGGTATGGTGTTCAATGATGCATGCGTCCTAAGAGTCCAGAAGTCGCACCAAAGCCACGCTCCAGCCTGGAGCGTGGCTTTGGTGTGGCTTCTGGACTCTTAGGACGCATACACCATACCTCCACTGTGCTTGGAGCAGCTTTATTTTGGCTGTCTGTAACAGGCCATGGTCTGTCCTCTGCCCTCCCTCTGACCTAAAATCCTCCCCCTGAACTTGACCCATCATGACCGGGGCCAAGTTCACATTTGCCAGCAGCAGGGAAGAAACGGGTTTTCCAAAAAAAAAAAACCCAGGAAATAATCCACTTCCGGAAAAAACCGCTCTAAGGGAGATTTGCCTTGGGTCGGGTGTGCAAGACCCTAATTCTGATGTGTTTAAACTGGTGCCATAGGAACTTCCGACTTTTAATACGGGTTACATTCGGTACAAAAGGTAGTCTGAATGGCCCCTAGGTCAAAGAGTTCTGGTGCCATAACAAATTACAACTCCCAGATTTCCATAGTATTGAGCCATGGCAGTTAAAGTGATGGAAAACTGGATTATATCTGCAGTGTGGATGCAACCTCAGTTAAAGTGACTCTTTTCTACTTATAATAAAATGTTCTGTTCTCTGAAGAAAATTACTGCTATTGTTCCTGTGAATCAGATGTTATTCTCAGGGTCTTACTGTGTATTTTTTATTTATTTTTTGAATTTGTGGCATTTTGCTATCAGTGAAAAACCAATGAGAGAAAAAACAGTGATCTATTCTGTGCAGAAAAATTTCCTGAAACATTTCAGGATGTACAATACTAGTCTGGAAGAAACTGTGCAAAAAGAAACTGCAGAAATATTCATTTTCTCCAGAACAGGAAGTTAACTGACAATTATTCATTTTCACAAGGATAAAAAGTTAAATATTAATGTCCTTAGTATGCGTAAATTTGGGATTTTTTTTTTCTCTCTACAATAATTTTCAACAATAAATTAATAGGCAAAGTGTGTCAGTATTAAGTACATGGTTAGTATAGAAGGCATGCACATGCCACCATTTGGAACAATGGAGCTTGCTGTCTGCAGATGCTCAAAAGGTCCCACTGTATACTTCAGGGGTAGGCAATCTTTTTGAGCCGGGGGCTGGGTTGCTGTCCCTCAACAACTGGGGGGCCAAGCCTAAAAATAAATAATTTTTTTTTTAAAAATATATATATATATAAATAAACCAGGACAAATGTAGGACAAAATTTTCAAATGGAAGACACTTTTTTAAAAAAATGGAGGACACACGAAAAAATTTGCTGATTTTTTTTAAAATGTTAATAAATGCATGTTTCTGAGGCTTCTATATACAATTGCCCCCAAACGCCCCGCGGCAATCGCAGCAGGACTGGGCTGGGGCCAGTCCCAAGGCCTCGCCGGGCCGCATCCGGCCCGGGGCCGCAGGTTGCCTACCCCTGGTATACTTTATTCATCAGATCCATATTCCAAAGCCATTCTGAAAGCCACATTGGGATCAACCCAGTACCCATATTTTCCGGCGTATAAGCGACCCTCCAACTTTTCCAGTTAAAATAGAGAGTTTGGTACACTTGCCGTATAAGACTACCCCTCTTCCAACGCACACCAAATAAAATTTTTAAAAAACTTCAGATTTGATTTCAATATGGTACTTTTAATTCAAATGCTTATGACATGCAGGTACTTAGCAGGAAAACATGTATACAAAGCCCTGCTTGGATTGGTCAGCTCTCCCTGCCTGCCCAGCCCTCCCTGTCTCCAAGACTATCAGAGCAGTAATGCAAACACGGCTCTTTTTTCCATACCCCGGGCATCCCAGATGCCTTCAGCTTGCTCTGGGCCTTCACTTACACCTTCCCGGTGAGGCGCCCCTTCACCTCGTCATCGGGACAGTGTTAAGTCACTTCTTTCCACGAATACTTGTGAGTGAATTTTCTTTCTACTGTACTTGTACAGCCCACCCTTGCTGCTTTCATATGGTCGCTGCATACGCGGGGATGCGGCTGTGGCTGTTTCTGAGCTCCCCCCACCATATGCAGCAACCGCAGATATCTCCAGAATTTTCAGCCTGCCCTATAAGACAACACCCGGCATATAAGGCAACCCCAACTTTTGAGAAGATTTTTCTGGGCTATAAAGTAGTCTTATATGCCAGAAAAATCAGTAATTCTTATCCAGTCAGATATAGGGATTTGAGCCTTTGCAATCTAATTCCCCCATGTTGTTCGCAACATACCATCACTTGTTTTGGAGATGTTGTCTGATGGGCCAGATGCTTTAGTGGGCAAGATAGTTTGATTCATGACATATAACACCCACATTATTAATATAATGATATTTTGGTATTTTCTGCACCACACTGTTTCAGTACTATGATACTATTAGAGGGATGTTGCTATGCTAGTACTTACAAATGGGGGTAATATGTTGCTGCAACTCACCACTCTCTCTAACCTAAGATAAAGCTGATTTAAAAGCAAGGAACTGAGATCTCTCTTTGTGCTGCAATTGTCATTGTAGCACCTGACCTATATTGCATAGTATGTAGCACAGGATGTTTCAAAGGCCAAGAATGTAAGAGAATTCATATATACAGATTATTCTTATTGTTAGTAATTGTTAGTCAAAGCTTGTTTACAAAAATGACATTTCTTGTGTATTTGTTGAAGCTGTCAGCCCAAATCTATTTATTTATTTCTAATTACTTGTTGGTTTAATCTTTACTTTCAATTCCGATTTCTGAATCTGTGGGTACATACAGTCGTCCCTTTCCTTACGCGGGGGATCCGTTCTTGCCCCCCCCCCCGCGTAAAGGAAAAAGCGTGGATGCTCAAGCCCCATTCAAGTGAATGGGCCTCATGCCCACGTGTGGAGCAGTGGTGGCCCGCCATTGTTTTCTTCCAGCATGCAGCTCCCTTCCTTCCGGCGCGGCTTCCAACATATGCTGGAAGCCGCATAAAACATGACTGCATATAACACGGGCACTGTTACATATTATTAAATTCCATTCAAGATATGTAATATTTTAGCAAAACTATAAATCAGTTACAATTTATCCACTTTATTATTCAGTCATAATTTTGTGACTTAAAAACTTTCTCTATATGTTGTAGGGTTTCAGCTAGCACCAGAGGAGTATCAACCAGACTGTAAAAAATAAACACAATTTATAAGGAATTGAGTAAGAAATCTGGAAAGTCAGCAAATCCTGGGTAAAACATCATTGTATAATTCATGATTCTTTTTTAAAAGTGTTTATGAATTAATATTCTAATATATACAATACATATCATATTTCTATATATGAATATATTCCTACCTTCTATTACATTTTAACAAGTCATTTATATTTCCCCTCAGTGCCCTCCTTCCCTGGAGCCATTTCCATCCTTATATACCATCCAGAATTTCAGTTCTTCTTGTGGAGGTAATCTTCCATCTCTTTTCTCAATGCTTTCTCAGTAATTCTTTCAAAATCCCTCAAAATTGTTTCTTTCCAAGTCTTTTTTTTTAAACTTTCAATTTACATGTCAATTATCATATATTGCTAATTTCCATACCTCTTTATACCATCCTCCACTTCTACATTTATTTTTGTTTTCCAACACCTTGCTATAATTAATCTTGCTGCTGTAAGCAAACTTGTTACCAAATCTTTTCTCTCCTCCCATTTCTCTAAGTTATATGATAACAAAACTATACTCTGTCTTGTATTTATTTTATATTCATAACATTTTTTTATTTTTATATCACTTCCCCCCCCAAAAAAAATTTGTACATATTTACTTGCCCCCACATACGCATGTATGACCCTACTTCTTGACAGCCTCTCCGACAATTTTTTGAATTATTCTTATCATAATTATGTAGTCTCACTGGAGTCAAATACCATTTCCAAATCAGTTTATAATAATTTTCTTTTGTCCGAACTGATAAATTTTTCAAATGTCTTGTTTCCAAATTCTATTCCATTCCTTATCATTTTTTTTCAATGACCTGGATGACAGAATTGGAAGCATACTTATCAAATTTGCAGATGATACCAAATTAGGGGGAATAGCTAATACCCCAGAGGACAGGATCAAGATTCAAAATGACCTGAATAGACTAGAAAGCTGGGCCAAAGCTAACAAAATGAAATTCAACACAGAAATGTAAGTATTGCACTTAGGGCGGAAAATAAATGCACAGATATAGGATGGGTGACACCTGGCTGAATGAAACTACGTGTGAAAGGGATCTAGGAGTCCAAGTAGCCACAAGTTGAACATGAGTGAACAGTGTGATGCGGCAGCTAAAAGGCCAATGCATTTTAGGCTGCATCAAAGAAGTATGTGTCTAGATCAAGAGAAGTAATAGTGCCACTGTATTCTGCTCTGGTCAGGCCCCACCTAGAATATTGTGCCAGTTCTGGGCACCACAATTCAAAGGACATTGAGAAACTGGAGCGTGTCCAAAGGAGGGCGACAAAAAATGGTGAGGTCTGGAAACCATGCCCTATGAGGAACGACTTAGGGAGTGGGGATGTTTAGCCTGGAGAAAAGAAGGTTAAGAGGGATATGATAGCCCTGTTTAAATATTTGAAAGGATGTCATGTTGAAGAGGGAACAAGCTTGTTTTCTGCTGCTCCAGAGAACAGACCCTGGAACCAATGGATGCAAGCTACAGGAAAAGAGATTCCACCTGAACCTTAGGAGGAACTTCTGACAGTAAGGGCTGTTCGACCAATGGAATGCACTCCCTCGGAGGGTGATAGAGTCTCCTTCCTTGGAGGTCTTTAAACGGGCTGGATGGCCATCTGTCAGGGTGCTTGATTTGGATTTCCTGCATGGCAGGGGGTTGGACTGGATGGCCCTAGTGGTCTCTTCCAACTCTATGATTCTATGATTCTATGATTTATTTTACATCCTAATTCTTCTTCCCATATTCCCTTCAAAATATTTTTTTATTTTTATGCCTTTATTCTCCATCAACATTTTTAGATTTTACTAGTGATCCTTTTCTTATTCTCATTTTCTTCCATTTCTCTTCCTTTCTGAATTATTGGTTCGAATTGTGTGTACTTTTTCTTTTCTACATTCCTTTTCCTCCAGTTTTTAATCCATTGTTCTATTTGCATATGATGAAACCATGAAATTTTTATCCCACTCATGATTCTTTTTATAACTTTAAAATTATATCCACAGTTATGCACTACACTCCTATAGCTATGTTTAAGAGTATATAAATGGTCCTGTAATCCAAGGTATGTGACTGACCAGTTTATTTACAGTCCATGCTTTCTGAATGGCTGGATTTAGGGACTGAAGTAATAACAACTGCATCTTTTTAGAGTTCTTAGTGATAGACAAAAATAAGACTAAATAACTTAACCCCCCAAATAACATTTCAGCTCATTTTATTAACCAATTATGGTAGAGGTAGAAAAGCTATCACCAGGAAGATAGACTGATGCATGCAAATGTTAATAACACAAACATATTGGAATATTGGATTTAAGACACTGAAACAAAAGGGATTGAGTCCATTCTTGAGTGAACTAGTTGCAGCAAATTGAACATACTCTTGCTAAGTGTGACAGTGTACATTATAGAGATATTTTAGTAAAATGATCAAATTGTTGCTTTCTTTCTGCTTTAGAAAATTTAATATGAAATAATCTATCTATACCAGTAAGAAAAGTGTTGTAGTTTTTAAAAGGATGTGTTTGTGGTAAAGCTTGTCATGAAAAATAATGAGGAAGGAAAAACAGAACATGTGACTATGGCCCAAATCCAGTGTAATATTAGTGGGGGCAGATAGTCTGCTAGTAGATTAGGGTAGCCAGGTCTCCCTTTAATGGTTGTGTAGAATGCACAATTTTCAATACTTGCTGAAATTCCCTCTTCTACACAATGATTAAATACATGGGAGCCCTGTCTCTTATTTCACCTAGCTACCCTATAGCAAAGGTTTTTTCCAGTTGCAAAGTAAGGCATTGTTTTGCTTGTGATCCCTAGGGATGTTACGTGGACAAGTTTAAGTGTTACCGCTCGTACTACCAGGTTCTGAATTGGCTGGAAACTGTTGGATCTTCCCATCATGCATAATCTGAAACCAGATATGTATGAACACAAGCACAGTTGCACAAGTGAAATTGGATACTGGTCCATACTTGGATAAGAAATCTGATGACCCCCCCCCCCCGGCTCTACTTTTCCTATTCTTTCTTTGAATCTGGGTGAGATTCCTTCAGATGGGTAAGATCCTATTGGGTAATCACTGAATTTGATTTAGCTGTGGTCTCACGATCAGGAAGATTTTCTGGATGAAAGTAGGGTATGAATGATTGAGGAAACAAATTAACATACAGAAAATACTGCAGATGGGCACAAAATGTCTGTACTTCATAGACAGCAGTTCTCAACCTGTGGGTTGCGACCCTTGGAAAACACATATTACTGATGGTCTTAGGAATGGAGACCATCGGTTGGGGATCACCACAACATGGGGAACTGTATTAAAGGGTCACAGCATTAGGAAGGTTGAGAACCACTGTGAGGGATATCCATTTTCACAACGTTAGATTGAAATTTAGCCTGAGAAATTAGACCAGAGGTCTATGAAGTCCAGCAAAAGCACACTTTTATATTGAACTAGAAGCCTGTGAACTCCTGCATTCTGCTTCCATCTGTATGCAACCAAGTGCTTTCAGAAAACCCATCAATATATCATTTAGAGAACACCTTTAATACTTTGCTATGCAAGCTAAAAAATGTGTTGTGGATACTGGGATCTGGAGGTAGCGATATAACATTTCTACAAATTCTGAAGTTATTGGGAAAATTGTCTCCCCCCATTTTTTTAAAAAAGGATTATTTTTTTTAGAAAAATGAGGGAAAGTGTGATGCCATCATTCTTTACAAAATGAAAATCATTTTGTTACTTTAGTAACATACAATGTATTGTATACATGATACATTGTACAATTTTATTTAGTATAAATTACTGTGTTTGGTATATTGAAAGGACATTTCAAGCAGACTATAATTATAAATTGATTTCTCTTTAAGAAATTGTTTTAAAATCCTGAACAGTAAGAAACTTCTTTTGTTTTGTCACTTTATTAGGTGCAGGCAAAAAAACAATGAAAACCTAAGAAACCATCAACATTAGTGAAACAGAAAGCTATTTTGTCTGATCTGCTCTTCAACAGTGTCAAGAAGACATAAAGTGTTAGGTCCCATAAATCGACCTGAAAAAGGATGATCAGATACATTTTCATAGAATCATAGTTAGAAGAGACCACAAGGCCACATAGTCCAATCCTCTGCCATGCAGGAACTCTCAATCAAAACATAACTGACAGATGGCTATCTAGCCTTTGTTCAAAGGCTTCCAAGGAAGGAGACTCCACTACATTCTGAGGAAGAGTGTTCCACTATTGAACAGCCCTTACTGTCAGGAAGTTCCTCCTGATGTTGAGGTGGAATCTCTGTTCCTGGAGCTTGCATTCATTGTTCTGTGTTGTAGTCTCTGAAGCGGCAAAAAACAAGCTTGCTCCCTCCTCAGTGTGACACCTCTCCAAATATTGAAACAGGGCATATCGCCTCTTAACCTTCTCTTCCCCAGGCTAAACATATCCAATTCCCTAAGTCGTTACTCATAAGGCATGGTTTCCAGGCCCTTTACCATTTTGGTTGCCTCCTCTGGACATGCTCCAATTTGTCAACATCCTTTTTGAATTGTGGTGAATTGTTTCTTACGTACAATTCTTATAGAGCTTTCAAAAATAATGTTGGAGAAGTAAATATATGAACATTTTATTCACCATTCTAATGGAAAATATTTCAAAATCAGTTTTACCATTTCCTTCCAATTTCCTCCTGAAATAAATCTTTTTTTGGGGAAATATCCCCCTCTCCCAGTTTTTCATTTTTTCCTGGGCCTACACACCTATGCTAGGGGACCTATACACATGTTTAGATGCCTTATTTGATCATAATGCCTCACTAAATAGGAGTTTGTAAATTTTTCCAAAATAGGAACTGAAACAGGTTAGAGTTTAAGCTGCTGAGTTGGATTTAGAGCAATAAACAGAAGTTCAGACTTAGAGCAAGGGTTGCCAACCTTTTTGACTTGCAGAGCCCTTATTTCTTTGGTGGAGCCCCTAAGAGTCCTACCCTGTGCCTTATAGGTAGGTTAATGGTGTTTAGAAGTATATATAATAATATATTCTTATTCTTTAATTTAATTTGATTTTTATTTCTTCAGTTTTCCTGGATGGCTGCAGAGCCCCTGGGAAGTGGACATGGAGCCTTAAGGGCTCCTCAGATAACAGGTTGGGAACCACTTGTCTTAGAGGCTTCAGGTTTATTATAAACACCTGTTTATATGTATTGTGCCATTCTGTACCACCTACCTGCAAACCATCTTAGGTGTCTCATGTAAATTTGTGAGCCTCTTAGTTCAAATCCTGCCTTTCTTAATAAGCTGCCTCCCCACTGCAGAAATAATCTAATTTGACACCACTTTAACTGCCATGGATCTATGCTATGGAATTCTAGGATTTGTAGCATCAGAAATCTGACACAGAAAGCTAAATATCTCAACACTAAAACCCCCAGATTCCCACAGCATGCAGCCATGGCAATTAAAGTGGTGTCAGACTGGATTATTTCTGCAGTGTGGGTACAGCCATAGTTAGATAAATCAAGATGCAAAACGTTGGACTACAACACTTCTATGTAATATTGTAAAATGAAGGCAAGGTGTGTCACTAAATCAAACTTTTAATAACTTATTTTCAGTGGACAAGTGGATTTTTATCACATTTATTTAATATGATGCTTAGCAGGCACATTATAATCCACAGCCCACTGTGAAGAATTTGCATGACACTTTGCAGATACATTTGCTCAGATCCGCTCTGACTTGAATGCTGTCGTTGATATAGTGCCAGTGGATGTAACCTTGAAATCTGTCTGTTGAGTGTTAATGGATACTTTTCAATTTGCGCGGCCTGATGATGGGGACAGGATCCTTGGAGAAGTGAAAGCCACCACATGTGTTGTGTGTATGCATTTTAACAAGGCAGAATTCCAATGTGCCTAAAAGAGGCAGTTGTGAGACCTTTGCTGAAAAAGCTATCATTGAATCCCGCGCTAATGAATAATTATTCACCAGTGCACCTGTTCCATGAGACATCAGATATGGCCACAGTGGTACATGCCTTGGTTGCATCTCATTTGGACTACTGTAATGCACTTTACTTGAGACTGCCTTTGAAGAGTGTACGGAAATTGGAAATTTCAGCTGGCTCAAAGAGCTGCAGCCAGGCTGTTAATGGGGGCAGGTTATAGAGATCACCTAACGCCCCTGTTGAAACAGCTCCACTGGCTGCCTGTTTGTTCCTTGGCACAATTCAAAGTGCTGGTTATAACCTATAAAGCCCCATATGGCTCAGGTCCAGGTTGTCTGGCAGACTGTAATTCCCGCTATGAGCCGACTGGGCTCTGAGATCCTCAGAAGATACCCTTCTTTCCATCCTACCACCATCGCAAGCACAGTTGGTGGGGACAAGAGAAAGAGCCTTTTCTGTGGCTGCCCCTAGACTCCCTTCCCAGGGAGACCAGAATGGCCCCTTCTTTGCTGTTCTTCCGCCAACAGGCCAAGACCTTCTTGTTCAGGCAGGCATTTGAAACTGAAGGTTGTAAAAGAACAGGCTAGGTGTTGTATTCTTTTAAATACCGTATTTTCCGGTGTATAAGACGACCCCCCAACTATTTAAATAAAAATATACAGTTTACCATATACTCACCGTACAAGACCACCCGAGGCCTTGGAAGGCCAGCGCTGGGCGCGCGCCCGCCACCCCATAGGGCCAGCCTCCGACACCTCAGAAGGCCGGTGCTGGGCGCGCGCGCGCCTCCCCATGAGGCTGGCCTCCGGCCTCCAAGGCCTCGAAAGGCCGGTGCTGGGTGGGCTTGCGGCGGCCCATGGGGCTGGCCTCCGAAGCTTCGGAAGGCCAGCGCTGGGCGCGCGCTCGCCTCCGCATGGGGCCGGCCTCCGAAGCTTCGGAAGGCCAGTGCTGGGCGCGCGTTCGCCTCCACACTGGGCTGGCCTCCTGCCTCCAAGGCCTCAAAAGGCCGGTGCTGGGCGGGCTCGCGCCGGCCCATGGGGCCAGCCTCCGAGGCTTTGGAAGGCCGGCGCTGGGCGCGCGCTCGCCTCCCCATGGGGCAGGCCTCCGGCCTCTGAGGCCTCGGAAGGCCGGTGCTGGGTGGGCTTGCGGCGGCCCATGGAGCCGGCCTCTGAAGCCTCGGAAGGCCGGCACTGGGCGCGCGCTCACAGGGGCGGTCTTGGGCCGCTGCAGGTTGCAGCGCGGAGGAGTTGCAGCAGCCAAACCGCGTGACTCCTCCACGTTGCAAAAAAGGAGTGCGAAAATCGCGCTCCTTCCAGCAACCCGGAAGAGACGCTGCAAGTGCCAGCGCGCCCACTCGCGGCGTCTCTTCCGGGGCGTGACGTCAAGACGCTGTGCATCTGTGATGTCAAAATGGCAGCGCCCATCTGTATAGGGCGCCACCATTTTGAAGCACTCATTACACGTGAGGGGCAAGGCGCGTCAGGAAGTGCCGCCCCTCGTGCGTAATCACGGCGCAACGCCGGCGCCTCTTGGGCCCGTCTGTAATGCGCCTCTCTTTCCTTGGGTTCAAAACTCTGAGAAGATTCCTTTTGCTGTAAGTACAGTAGTACAGACTCTTGTATTAATATATATTCTGCTAATGAATTGAAATTTGGGAACAGAATTCAGTTCAGCTGTTTCTCTTTCCAGTACCGAGTTTATATTCATGGAAGTTCATGCTCAAAAAGGAGTTAGGGCCAGTACAGACCGGCACTAAATGCCACTTTCCAGGCAGCTGTGGGCAGCTTGGAGGTGTGGTGTGCACATGCCGCAGACCCCCATGACGGCCTGAAAGTGCCCAGAGCAGCCACATGGCTTTTAGGCATCTTGGGGGTGTGGCACTTACATGCCACAGTTCCCCAATATGCTGTGAAGCTGCTGCAAGGCCGCAGAAGAGCTGCTAAAGGTGGCTTTTCTGTAGCCAACTGAAAACCGCTCCTTTTCTGGCTTGCTCCGAGGCAGACTGGAGCTGCGGCATGCGGCTGCCACAGCCCCAATCTGTCTTCAGGTGGGGCAGTTTCACATGCCCTATCTGGGCTATCTAATTCAGCCCTTATTCTTACAGGTGCTGCCATCATTTCCCCCCCTCTCTCTCCCTTCTTCCTCTATATGCTGCAAGGACTACTTCTTTAAAAAATACAGGAGACATGGGTCCAAAACACACTGCAAAAATAAACTAGTTTGAGACTGCTTTTACTGCCCTGGCTCAATGCTAGGGAATCCTGGGAACTGTAGTTTTGTGAGACATTTAGCCTTCTCTGTCAGAGTGCTCTAGTGCCACAATAAACTAGAATTCCCAGGATTCCCTAGCACTGAGCCAGGGCAGTTAAAGTGGTCTCAAACTGGATTTATTTCTGCAGTGTATTTTGAACCAAGTTCATCCTTCTGCTTCACAGTCCCAATCACTTCCAGTGTTGCATTTAGTTGCATCCTTATGGTTTGTTATTTTTGTTAACTGCCTTTGATGATATGCAAGACTCCCTGTCCTCCACTGCTCTGCTTAAGTCTTGCAGATTCAGGCCCATGACCTCCTTAACAGAGTCTAGAATGTGGTCTTCCTCTCTTTCTGCATCCCTCTACCTTTCCTAGCATTAATGTATTTTCCAATGAGTCAAGACTTCTCATGATGCAGCCAAAGTGTGACAACCTCAACTCTATCATCTTGGCTTCCAGGGAATCTTCAGGCTTGATCTATTCTAGGACCCATTTGTTTGTCTTTTTGGCTGCCCATGCTGTCCTCGGCACTCTTCTCTAGCACATGTCAAATGGATTTCTTTTCCTTTTATCTGGTTTCCTCACTGTCCATCTCTTGCATCCATACACAGTAATGGGGAACACAATGGCTTGTACGATTCTATCATGATTAGTTGTATATCTTTACATTTTAGGATCTTTTCTAGTTCTTTCATCGTTGCGGTCCCCATTCCCAGTCTTCTTCTGATCTCTTGACTGCAGTCTTCATTCTGATCCAAGGTATAGGGACCCTTTTATTATTTCGATTTCTTCATTGTCTAAGTTGAATTTGTGTAGATCTTCTGTGGTCATTATTTCTGTTTTATTTATGCTCAATAAGCCTGTCTTTGCACTTTCTTCTGTGATCTTCCTTAGTAGCTGTTCCAGGTCTGTGATGCTTTCTGCTAGTAGTATGGTATCATCTGCATATCTCAGGTTGCTGATATTCCTTCCTCCTATCTTCACTCCTCCCGCTTCTGTGTTCAAGCCTGCTCTTCATATGTTTTCTGTATACAAGTTGAAGAGATACAGTGAAAGGATGCAGCCTTGCTTGACTACTTTGCCAATTGGGAATCATTATGTTTCTCCATATTCTGTTCTAACAGTAGCCTCTTGTCCTAAGTACAGATTCTGCATCAGGGACTGAAGGAGACGGCTTGGAAGCAGTGGCCTCTGGCTGCTCCGGTCCCAATCACACAGGGACTGCAGACTGCATGGCCTGCTTCCAAAGTAGGTTGCCACTGCAGTCCCAAATGGACCACCAGCAGGAGCAGATTAAATTCAACCCTTTTCCGGTCAGCTTTTCTTAGCTTGGTGTGGCCTCTGGCTGCTTTGAGAGTGTATGTCATGTAAATGCTATACTCTCAAAGGGCTGGAAGCAGCCTTATTTGGCCAATGCATTTCAGCCCATGGATTGAAATGGAGCGAGGCAGGAATTCAAATTCAAAAAGCAGAGGCTTTTTTCAGAGAAAGTGGGAAAACAGGAGCTTTTGGTCCTAGTAATTAAGGCCCTGCAGTTTAAACCACCTCCCCCCCAAATATTTGGCATGGTATGCACCATCTAGAAATTTAAGATCTGTAGGCAAAGGGTTATTGGTGTTTCCATCAATGCATATGGCTCTGTCAAGGCTGGGAGCCTTTCAGTATCTGGCCTTCCTTTGCACCTCTGGCTGGAGGAGGATATGGTCTACTTTCATAAAGGGACGAAAACCTTCCTCTTCAACTCACTGGATTAAGTTGCTGAACATGTCTAATAGGCTGTGCAGTGACTGAGGACGATTTTGTTTTGTTTTTAGTATATTATTTTAGTATTTTATAGTGTGGTGTTTTAGTCTTCACTTTTCATTGTATGTGTTTTGATGTACTGCCCTTTGGTTATTATAAATAAGCATTGTTATTATATTGTTGTTGTTATTATTATTGCTTGCTTGTGAGAAAGTGGGAAACGGAGAGAGGCAGGCGTTTAAATTCTGGCAGAGGCTTCCTTGTGAGAGCCTTGCGAAGGGAAGGTGAGAGGCGGCACAGGAGGAATTCCTTGGTGGACCTTGGCCTGATTCCCACTTACAAATAAATTGGTCTGTGATCCAAACTGATGGATTGATTCGACAGCGGAGCGTGTGGTTCACACTACATTTGCTCTGACTGCATTTCCCCCCTGTAAATAACCCACTTGTGGTTCACATTTGTGAATGAATTGGTTCCAGCCGGTCAAAGTGCAAGTTGATTCCGATCTGCATCTGGTTCACACTTGCGCAGAATCGATTTGTCCAAAAAGACGTGGGAAAAACCAGTGTTAAAAAGCTGGGGAGTTAAATGAGTCTAGAGCTTGGCCGCCCGGTTCAAGTGGGAACCAGGGTTGTTTGCACTGTTTCAAACCGATTTGCAACCTGGTTTAAAAGGCAGTGGGAGCCAGGCCCTTGTTTCCAATCAGGTTCTCTGAAACCCCTCCTGTTTCTTTCTAAGAATATTTTGAATCTAACATTTCTCTGATTCTTCTTCTTCTTCTTGTTTTATCTCATTCTGACCCTTAGATCCAAAACATTTCTTTCTCTCACCTGGGTAATTTTACATGTGAAGTCCTGTGTCAAGCCCCCGGGGCTTCTGGGGCTTCCTGGGACCAGGCTCCTTGAAAGCTAAGAGCCTCGTCGAAAACTGTTTCCTGGGAAGGTGGAGTAAAAATAACATTCAAAGAAAGAGACTTCTTAAAAGTGAAGCCTGAGGCCGGGCCTAAGAGAGTCCCAGGAGAAACGCAAACCAGCATTTATACTATTAACGCACTTAACATTCCCAGAATTCCACGGCCTGCCGCCGCAGCCGACAGGAAAGCGCTCTGAAATCGGATTATTCCTCCACTCAGGACGCAGCCTGGAAACCTCGCGAGAGCAGGAGCTGGGCCTGAAAACTGGGAAGCAGCATCAGCAGCATCAGCAGCCTCTCCCTTGGAGCGGAGGGAGGGGATGCTGGGGACCAGGCCTCCTGTTTCGGTAGAGCTCCTTCCCTTCCTCGCCTCGCACTGAGTGAGGAGGCTCCTTATGGAAAAAGCCCGCAGCAGCAGGAAGGAGGCGGCGGAGGAGGCGGAGTTCCCTCAGCGGCGCGGGCCGTTTCCCCCTTCCGCCCGCCCGCGCGCGCGCCTGGCTGGGCCTTCCTTGCTGAAAAGCCTGTCGAGGGGAGGGGCCCGTCGGTTTGAAACGAAGCCGCAGTCGCCAAGGCGACCACAAGCCCCGCCTCCCTTCGACCCTTCCTCTCCGAAGACGGATTCCCGCCTAGCTAGAGGAAAGGGGCGGAGCTTAGGCGTGCCTGATTGACAGTTGCTATAGAAACGGGTTCTCCTGGCCGCCATTTTGTCAGTTGGGCTTCTTTTTTTTAATTTAATTTCTTTATTATTTTAATTTCCCTCTTGGATTAATAACTAGCGAAGCGGATTTATAATCCCAGGGCGCCAGTTCATACATACATACATACATACATATACATACATATACATATACATATATAGGGGCGGTCTCTCTCCCTCCCTTACACTTTGCCAGAGAGAGAGAGGGAGGGAGGGAGCGCGGGTCGGGAGCGCGCACTGGCGCGTCCACGAGGGAAAAAGGCTGGGAGTCATCCGGCGGCGCCTAGTTCCACAGAAGCCGGCTTCTCCTCCTCCTCCTCTTCTTCTTCTTCGGCGGAGGCAGTGGGGCGGAGGGAGGAGGAGAAGAAGATTAGAGAGGAGGGAGGGAAGGAAGGAGGGAGTTCCCGGGGG
>NC_056524.1:68384743-68387469 GCF_019175285.1 Sceloporus undulatus
CCTGCCTGCCTGGGAGCCATCCTGGGGTCCCATGAGCTGGTAGCGGGCCCCTAGAGGCCGCGCCATTGCCGCCGCTGTTGCGGCGGCCACTCTGGGCACCGCCATTTTGGGCGGCAAAATGGCGGCGCCCATAGCCCCAGAGGCCGCTATGGCACCGCCATTTTTTTGCCAAAATGGCGGCGAGTCTCGCGCGACCTCAGGGAAGTCGCGCGAGACTTCGCTGCCATTTTGTCGCCCAAAATGGCGGCGCCCAAGCGGCGAAAAGCCGCGACGGGCGGCGGCGGGCGGCAGGGGCAGTCGGGGCTGGCGCCAGGCCTTCGCGGGCCGCATCCGGCCCACGGGCCTGAGGTTGCCGACCCCTGCCTGTAGTGTATAAAACTGGAACTATTACTTGTGGAGACATAGGCTAGTAAAAGAGAAGAGAATTTAACCTTATTGTCTCTGTATAACTTCACTTGATACTCTTCTAAATAGTTGTCTTAGGTCTAAACAACCTGCCAAAAATAAATCCGTTTGAGACGCTTTAAATGCCCTGGCTCAGTGCTAGGCCCTCCATCTTGCAACAACAAGGCAGAAGGGTGTGCGCATGTGTGTTATTTTAAAAATTAAACGTCCCTGAAAATTATGAGGGCTAGCTGTGCACAGGATGGCCAAATAGCCCAAAAAACCCAAAAAACTATGGATGACGGCCATGAAAGCCTTCGACTTCACACTGTGCAAGGTGGTTTAGCTAATGGGCTCAGATCAGATGGGCTCAGATCAGGTTGCAGTTTCTGGTGTGTATGTGGAATACATATGGTTAAATTCAGTAATTTTTATTCTGAGTAGGCATATACAGTTGCAATGTAGTTCTTATTTTTTTAATTGACATCTGATTCCTGGTGTAGTTGTAGAATCAGTTTGTGACTGCTATACTGGGTTGCTTGCTTGAGAGGAGCTCCAGGAACGCTGAGTGTGAATCTACACTGTAGAAATAATGCAGCTTAACACCACATTAACTGCTATAGAATCCTAGGATTGTTAGCTTTGTAGGTACTTGCACTCTTTGGCAGAAAAGGCTAAAGATGTTATTTTGTTGTGTACTTGTTAAGTTGTTTTATGACCACCTAAGGCGGGGTTTATCATGTTTTCCCCCTGCGGCTGAGAGTGTGTGACTCGCCCAAGGTCACCCAGTGGATTCTCATGGCTGAGTTGGGGTCCAAGTCCTACGCTGCAACCATTGCAAACTGCAAATCCCAGGATTCCTGGATAGAGCTACAGCACTTAAAATGGTGTCAAAGTACATTTCTACAGTATGGATGCACCCTGAAATGAACTTGATTGGGTCTTCTTTACATGTGGATCCTAACAGTACTATTTAAACAGCATAGAATTAATATCTGTAGCTTATTGCTATTAATATACAGGATCACCACTACTTTGGAATTTTTATGTTGATTTAAAGATATCAAAGGCTAAAGTTCTGTATACCTATTGGCTGTGTAACAGATCAGGTCTCAGTTTTCAGAGGTACTACCAAGGTTGGAAGGGCTGCTCCTACTTATAATTTATTTGTTTGAAGTAACTGGGTGAAAGCGTGGAAATGGATGATGAATTAGAGGGACTTTGATTTTATAGAATCATAGAGTTGGAAGAGACCTTGAGGCGTATCAAGTCCAACCCTCTGCCAGCAGGAATGCACAGTGAAAGTACCTCTGACAGATGCCATCTAGCCTCTATTTAAAAATATCCAGGGTGGAATTCTACCACACTCTGGGGAGCATGCTCGCTGTAGAACATCTCTTACTGTCAGGAAGTTCTTCCTTACGCTGAGGTGGAATCTCTTTTTCTGTAGTTAATTGATACAGCAAGGCTATCTGACCTGTGCTGAAAACAGTTTTAAAATAACTTACTGTGAAGTATGCTTGAAACAAACATATGATACAAAATTCACAAAAAAAATTGTCAACAACTTAGATTGATGATAATATTTCAGCATAATTGCTTGCTTGCTAACCAACTTCACTTTCTCCATGGTTTTTATGCCTTTGCAGTCATTCATTTTTCTACCCTTCTCTTCATTCCATTATTCATTCACTTCCTTGCATCTCTTCAGTTTGACTTTCCAAAGCTCATCTCTCTTGCATAGTTGGACACTACCAGTATATTTTACTTGTTCTGCTTTCCTACTCTCTTCTGATTCTCAGTGATTATGGCTGGGGACAATAAGGTAATGGAGGGAGAATCAGGTTGTAGCTAATGTTAAAGAGGTCAGTTACAGAGGATAGTCATTCATATTACAGTGATGGGGAGAAGTGAAGAAAACAATCTTCTATGATAGACATATTCAAGTATTAAGTACTGTACTTCCACAGTTGCTTTATCTAAGCTTAGAATTTAATAATCAGTCATGTTACATCCTTTGGCTTGGGAGGGAGTGAATAGGCTGGCCCAGCTCCATCAGGGGCTATCCTGAAGAAGAAGAGCCCTCCCTCTAGTCCATCTGCCTTGGTCCAGGCTCAGAGGGAGAGAAGAACCACTGGACCGCATCCCCTTCCCCACCACCATTCCCTTTTCCTTTTGTGTTGTGTCTTTTAGATTGTAAGCCTGAGGGCAGGGAACCATCTAATTAAAAATAATAATGGTAAGCCGCTCTGAGAGCCATTAGGGCTGAAGGGCGGGGTATAAATAATGTAAATAATAATAATAATAATAATAATAATAATAATAATAATAATAATAATAAT
>NC_056524.1:68387479-68470442 GCF_019175285.1 Sceloporus undulatus
GTTTTATGTTATTACTGTATATGTTTATGTAGTTACACATCAGTAACATAACTAGTAAATTTTACTCTACATATTTATTTCCAGCATTTATGTGCCACTTTTTATTTTAAAAAATCCCAAAGTGCTTAACAATAAAAAGAGGAACAGCAAAATAACATTGTAAGAAATAAAATGAAAAAAAAAACCCTATAAAATAAACAAATGGACAATAAAAATAAATAAAACATTTATTAAAAATCAGTAAAAATTGATAGGCTGTTCAGATTGTCTCTTTAAAAATGTTTTTTTTTTAGAAATTAAGTACCTTTTCTTGGCTAACTGGCTTGTGTGACTTTCCTCACTACTGAATATTAAAATTTCCAGCTCACAACTTCACATATGAGTCTAATGAATAAGAAAGTAATTCACTATCATGTGCTGGAAGGATCTCATACTCCCCCTTTAGGGTCTAGGGTTATCAGAGGATAGGGAGAAGCAGGTTTGCAAAATTGGGTTTTTTATATATATATATATATATATGTATGTATGTTACATTATTGGGTTAGCTAACTAATGGGACCAAACTGACCAAATGGGCTAGAGAGGATGTCTGTATTCTCAAAGGGTAGACCAGATAGATGTGGAAGGAGGGGTATGTTGGGCCAAGAAAAGGCTAATGGAGTCATTTGGTAAAGCAGACAACAGGCAGGTGCATAATGTATGTGAATGGTACATAGTAGGTTCTTTTTAGACATAGGCCTAGTTCTCACTGAGTTGGTATTCCTATATCTGGGCTATACATTTCAGATTACAGCAGTAATTCCTGTGATTGAATTACTTCCTTATGAAACAATTCCTTGTGAGTTGAAGCTTTTCTGAAAGGGAGATGGCTAGAGTCTTCTTTCAGAGTAAGTAGGGCCTTATGCACAGGCCCAAAGGCCTGGGTCCCCCACCTATTCTGATGTCCTCCTGTCAAGGTGACGCAGGCCATTAGCCCCAGGCCAGGATCAGGCAGACCGTCTGTGGATCCAGCCCTATCCTTGTCCAAAGGGGCCTTAATCCAATCTAAAAAAATGCAAATGCAAGTAGATAAAAATAGGAACCACTTCAGAGGGAAGGTAACAGCGTTCGGAGCAATTATGCTGGCCTCATGACCACCAGAGCAGTCCTCGGACAACTCTGGCTCTTCAGCTTAATAGCGGAGATGAGCACTGCACCCTACAGTCAGTTATGACTAGACATATGGCCACATGGTGTTGGGTGGGCATGTCAACGCCTTCTTGTCATCATGCTGGCACAGGGATTGACCAGGTTAGGACCTGGGGAACGATAGCACAGGTTTGACTTAGTCCCTTAGTCCCTCATTGTATGTAACTTCATGGAGTCTTCTCAGGTGTAAATAAAAAGTGTGACAGTGCTGCTGATGTTCTACAGTTGAGCTAGCCAGAGTTCATGTATTGAGCGTAAATGTCTGGACTTGAGGTTGCTTTTATCTGGAAGTGTCAACATTCAGTATAAATTATCCATTGTAAGTAACTGTGTTAATGCAAGTTGTCATATTGAACAGCAGTATGCAGTAGAATAAAGTTGGTGGCATTGTTCAAATTTTGTACCCTACATAGGTTCATGTGCAATTTCTGTGATTGATTATCCTGTTCAGAGAAACACAGTAGTTCATCTGATATATTTGGTAGAATAGTAATCTGCACATGGAGTTTTGGTATTTTGTCTGAAATGGGATGGTAACACAACTTATAAGGAAAACAGGATAATGTATCATGACCTCATAACTAACATTAGAAGCCTTTATATCAGGGGTCGGCAACCTACAGCCTGCAGGCCGCATGCGGCCCGCCGAGGCCTAGGGACCGGCCCCAGCTCGGCCCTGCCGCAGATTGGCGCCGGGGCCTTCGGTCTCCAGCGCAGGCGCGCGGGGCCTTCGTGCGCAGGGCAAGAGGCGGGCAAGGAGGAGCAAGTGGGGGCAAGTGGCAGGCAAGAGGGGCAAGTGGTGGGCAAGGGGGAGCAAGGGGGCAATTGTCTATAGAAGCCTCAGAAACATGCATTTATATTAACATTTTTTAAAAAATCAGCTGATTTTTTTGCGTGTCCTCCATTTTTTCATTTTTAAAATGTGTCCTCTATTTTAAATTTTTGTCCTACATTTGTCCTGGTTTATTTATTTAATTATTTTTTTAAAAATTATTTTATTATTTTTTTTGGGCTTCGGCTCCCCAAGTTGTCTGAAGGACAGCAACCCGGCCCCCGGGTCAAAAAGGTTGCCTACCCCTGCTTTATATGTTAGCAAATTGCCATAGATGTTGCATAAAGGTAAAGATAGTCCCTTGACATGAATGTTTAGTCATAACTGACTGTAAGGTGCAGTGCTCATCTCCGTTATTAAGCCGAAGAGCCAGAGTTGTCTGAGGACTGCTCTGGTGGTCATGAAGCCAGCATAACTGCTCCGAACGCTGTTACCTTCCCTCTGAAGTGGTTCCTATTTTTATCTAATTGCATTTGCATTCTTTTGAACTGCTAGGTTGGCAGAAGCTGGGACTACTGACAGGAGCTCACCCTATCATACAACACTCGGGCTCAAACTGCCAACTTTTCAATCTTCCAATCGTCAGAATTGACGTCTTAACCACTAAGACCTGCTTACTTGAGTATATGTTGCATACTTGAGTACAATTTTGTATACCAAGAAAATACTAATTACAGTACTTTGTGTTACTCTGTTTTATGATAATACTGATCAAATTAGTTTGTTATGGAATAGGAGAAATGGAATTTGTAGCATAAATCTGATTGGATTGTATGGTGAAATCATTTTCTTGTGTCTTCTACCTTTGTTTCCTCTTCCTCTTAAAATATTGACTATATAGCCATTGATAGTGGCTAAAAATTAGCATCTGAGTTGTTTAATATTACTGTGGTCCTTGCTGATACTTAAAACGCTGTGGCTGGATAGCAGGCAAACAATTTTTTTTTAAACCAACCCTTCATGAAATTGACTTAAACCTACAAAACAGTGTGCAATGATATAATGTGAATTAATTTAAAAGTTAAGCAGTTAAGGTTAAGTTAAAATCCTGAGTGGCAAAAATACAGAAAATTTTAATAGAATCCCAATAATAAAAGATAACACATTTAAAATGGCTACTAAATTGTAAAGTTGATAAATTTTTGAATCTGCAGAATATGTGGCAAAAAAGAAAAGTTTAATCACAAGTCCAAAGATTTCAATAGGATTGGCTTGAGAAAGAACATGAGAAAAGGTGTCCTGGATCAGAGCAGAAGTCTGCCAAACCAACATCCTAAACTGGCTGTCCAGTTGCCTGTAGGAAGCCCACAAATTACCCATGGATGAAATATAGCCATAATCATTTTGTTTGTAATCATTGGTAGTCCTATCATGTGTAAATTTGGCTACTTCATTTTAAACTAGTCCAGATTTCTAGCCATTAGTACATACAGTCTGCCCTTGCTTTACGCGGGGGATCCGTTCTGGACTTCCCCGCATTAAGCAAATACCTTGCTTTAACTTTAACTGAATGGGGCTTGTGTGTGCGGCGGCGCAGCAGCACACATGCACCACCGGCATGCGCCCCATTAGTTGCAATGGGATGTGCCACTCTGCATGCTCCCGCGTGGCTCCTTTAATGGGATGTGCCGCTCTGCGTGCTCCCATATGAGGCGGACGCACTGTATTGTAGAAAATTACATAGCTTGCCTGTGTGCTAAGTAAGGAAATATGTTGGCCTTTTCTGAATTTTCCACTTAGGAGGCAGCACTAGTATCATTGCTAAAAAGGCCAGGTCTAACTATGGTGTCATCTGTAGCAGCACTTTGCCTGGTGATTCTAATGTAGCAGGGCATAGAAGGGGAACAGGGAAACCTATTGGAAACCTTTTTTTAAGATGTGTTGGATATATGTTTGGTTTTGAAGCTCAAACCAACTTGATTTTTTGTTGGAAGCAAGTGGACACAAATGGAATGTTGTCACTCATACAAGATCAATATTACTTACATTTTTTGGACCCATCTGTATTTCGGAACTATCTTCAGGGGAAACATCTCTCCTGAGTTTTTTAAAACTATCAATGTAGTAAATTACCAGTACATGCAAGGCAGTGGTCGAGTTTTGCTTTAAGAAACTGATGCAGTTGACATATCTTTCAGAGATGGAGGAGATGATCAAAAAGCAACTCTGGATCCAAAAGCAATCCCAACTTGCAAGTTTACATCTTAAGAGGTTAGATGATCCTACTTAGTGCAAACATAGCTTGAACAGTGGGGGGAACCCACAGTTCACCATTCACATAGTGTGCATTAATTTCTGGTTGTATTCATATGATTGTAGAATTTATTATGGGATCTCAACTAGTCATTCCAGGACAGCTGTGCTACAGCTAATATTAAAGGAAAAGATGAATCAAGCTGGGTATCATTATTCACATGATTCATAGAGATGTTAAACTGAATGGGAAATGTGGCAGACGACTCTAGAATAATTTTTGTGGAGAGGACCACTTCTGGAATCAATTAGATACTTCCAACTCCCAGCCCACCCAGAAGGACCCCATGATTAGTGTTTAAAGTAACTGATTGATCGAAGAGAATTAGCAGTGTCACATCTCCATTTCTCCTAGTATAGGTCATCTTCCAAGGCAGTTTCTGCCTTGAAACCCACTTAGAAGCCAGATGGAAGTGTAACAGTCCCTGGAGGTTATATGCCTTGTACAGTCACTTGGACAGAAATGGAAAGCTGGGCATAGGCTGACAGAAGGCTTCTTCAGTAAAGGTTTTACAATAGTTTCTTTTAATGACTAAGGATGTTCATTATTCACACAAAGAAGCATTCATAATCACCAAAATAGAAAGGAATATTTTAAGAGGCTGACACTAAACAGGATGGGCAGGGGTCCATGTAGGAGGATGAAGAGCATCAAGTGCTGTGCTCGTATTATGAAATTCACTCAACAGTACTAGAGTAAAGGAAGCTCTGAATATTCCAAATTGATCCTCAGTGTTCAAAGCTGAGATCATGTCAGAATATGACATGGAGTTTCAGGTAGAGTTAGAAATTGAAAGTTTTCCAGAAAATTTTCTAGCATGCTAAATAATATATCTGATTTAACGTGTATGATTAAATATTATATTCAAACAAGTTTAAAGCTTATTTGTAAATTATTTTATTGAAATATTTGTAATAATATAAATCGAATAACATTTACATCACTTACATTTAACAAAAATAAGTGTATTGAAAGAACACTATTTTTTAATTTCACATATCTGAGGATAGCTGAACCTGGTATATATTATTTCAGCAGTTTAACTTTTAGAGAGATATAACTGTTGTACCTTCAGTTTGTTACTCTTCAGTGCTTACAAGTTCCATTACCAATTAGAAAAATACATTTTTCTTAATTGTACATGATTCAGTACAGTTACTTGAACTCTGTTTCACTGAAGGATAGATGTGAGTTTGTGGGCACAGGCAGCTTAATTTGTCTTGACTGCTTGTACCTGTGTCTGTTGTAATAAAAGATTTAGGAAGTAGAAACAAGATCATCAGTGAATTCATTTGTTAGTCTATTCATCTGAGCACAAAGGCCTGTTACAGACAGCCAAAATAAAGCTGCTTCGAGTCACAGTGGAGGTATGGTGTTTCAATGATGCATGCGTCCTGAGTCCAGAAGTTGCACCAAGCCCCGCTCCCAGAGCTTGGCTTTGGTTCGACCTTCTGGACTCGGGACGCATGCATCATTGAAACACCATACCTTCCACTGTGACTCGAAGCAGCTTTATTTGGCTGTTGTAACAGGCCTAAGTTTTGTCATGGTTGTCTATTAGAAGGATAAACTAAAGCTTCGACCCTACAATTAGTCCATCTAACATGGACTGATTACAGTTAATGGCCCACATAACTATGAATAAAAACACACACAGAGTGGGAATTTTTTTTCACAGAAAAATAATTGCACTGGAAAGTTTTCCATCCCACATCTGTTCAGAATCAATCTGAATGATTTTATCTGTAAAAAACTGTTGACTACCTGAGGGTTCAAAAGCTGAAGCTGGAAGTAATCCTCTTTTCACTTGAAAAACTTCTGCTGGATGAAACTGTGAAAGAAAATTTAATAGAGAATTCTGTCTCTACTATTGCAAAAGAGTCTTCACATGGATTACAAGCAATCACTGACCAAATTCATTACAGATTCTTCATCACTTGTACATTTAGTGTTTTCACAGTTTGTTATTTACTTGGTTAGAAAAAAGTGAACTCGGGCAAGAGGGAAAAGATTGCTTGGAGTTTTTGTATTTCTGTAATGCGCTCTACATGGGGCAACCCTTGTACCAAACTCCGAAGCTGCAGTTGGTTCAAAATATGGCTGCCAGGCTGGTCACTGGTAGCTCCAGGGCCAGGCACATAACACCTATATTGGAAGATCTGCACTGGCTGCCAATTCGCTTCCGGGCACAATACAAGGTGTTGGTTGTTACCTATAAAGCCCTAAATGGCTTGGGCCCAGAGTACTTGGAGGACCGCCTCTCCCCATACAATCCGACCCGCACTCTCAGGTCAGGTGGGAAAAAACTTCTGAGTGTTCCCAAGACAAGATACGCAGTGACTGCGCAAAGGGCTTTTTCTGTTGTGGCCCTGCAGTTTTGGAACGCTCTCCCTGAGGAGCTCCGCTTAGCCCCCTCCCTGGAGTCATTTAAGAAAAACCTTAAGACTCATTTATTTCGTCAAGCCTTCCCCCACATGTTCGTATCCCTTTGTACCAGTATACTATGTATTGTATTTTTTAGAGTGTTTTATTATCTCGTCTTAATGACGGATTTTAATTATGTATAGTAGAGTATGGTTTTATATGAGGGATTTTTGCTGTTAATTTTGATTTTTAATCTGTGATCTGTATTGTATTGTATCTGTAATGTATCGTATTTTCATTTTGTTTTGTAAACCGCTGTGATCATAGGAACGGCGGTATATAAATAAAATTTCAATCAATCAATCAAATGGCTTCCTAAATCCAGTGGAATAATACCTGGCTGAATTAGTCCAGTACTCTCCCAAAGTTAAGAGATTGATGATCTATTCATCTTCAACGACAACCCTAATTTTTCTTCCATGCTTCTGGAGGTGATTTGAAGCTGCAATCAAAGTTTCATGGCAGGGATTTGGACTGGATGGTCCTTGTGGTCTCTTCCAACTTTACAATTTTATGATTCTTTATCAGTTTATGCCAAGAGAACCAGTAAAGGATCTTGCAAACATTATATATAATACACGATGGCTTTCTTGCTGTAGACATCATTTTGGGCTGAACTGAAGTTTTTAGTTTAAATCCCTAAATACCATCTTTCTGAGTATTTTTCTGTGTTTCTCCCAAACGTTTTCAACCAAATGTGAATGCTTTTTGGACATAGATATGCTGAAACATTGGTTCTTAGGAATTAGCAGTCTTAGGTGTTTCCTGCGGGAAGCTCCCCTTTATATTTGTGGATTACTTCCAAATGCATGGGATTGTAGTCTTTGGTCATGATTTGAGTTGACATGCTTCTGTGTTAAGTGACATCCGATCTATTATTACTTTGCTTTTGTATTTTGCAAAGAGTCTTCTCCTGTTCTGTCTTGACTGTTTCTTTGTATACACAAAGTATTTTTTGTGTATGTCCCTGGGAGGGTATTTTTTTAAATAAGAAACTGGTTGGAGAGAACAAATACTTTTGCTATTGTAAATTGGTATACCTTTTAAATCTGGAACCAGGTAGACGCTTGGAGGTTCTGCTGAAATGCTATCATGAACTAAAAAAAAAGATGTTTCAACAAATCATTAGTGTGGAAATTTTAAATCAGTATTATGGAAAGGACACTTCAATTGTAGTTGCAATGATAGGTGTAGCTGAACAGGATCAAGCTTCAATAGTACTTGGAAGGGAGATGATAATAATAATAATAATAATAATAATAATAATAATAATAATAATAATTAATAATAATAATAATAATAATAATACAGTTTATTTATAGACCGCTTTTCCAAAATAGATCAAAGCGGTGTACAACAGAACAAAACAAATCAATTCAAAATAAAACATAACATATTATAATCATAATCAAATGATAAAACTACTAAAATTACAATTAAAAATTATACAACTATTAAAACCCAATACAAACTAGCTGGATAAAACAATGTGCATATTGAGAGAAACAATATCAGGATGCTGTAGATCAATAAATTTTCTAAGTTTTTACCCTTGTGACCCCCTTTACATCTTGTGCCTCCCCTTGCTTTATTTATATGAATAAAAACATTATGTTTATTTAGGTGGGATACAGACCGCCGCTTTGTGGCGGTCTTCCGCCGGCGCCATTTGCTCCGCGTGGGAGCCGCAGCAGCCAAACCGCGCGGCTCCCGCGCGGAGCAAAAAAGAAGCTCCATTTCGGAGCTTCTTTTTGCGGCGCCTTTATGATGTCGCGAGGCGCCGCTGGCACATTCACGACGTCATAGGCGCCGCGACACGTCTGGACGCTATGCGTCCAGTACGTAAACATGTCGGCCCCCATGTGGAAGGGGTGCCGCCATGTTGTACGTATTCTATACGTACTAGGGTTAGGGGGTACGGAAGCACCGCCCCTTCCTAACCCTAGTACGTATAGAAGACGTACTATATGGCGGTTTGTATCTCGTCCTAGTGTGCATATTTTCATTCACACAATTATATATATTCATATTTTAACATCTTTTAAGGAAATGGCCCTCCTCCTCCTCCTCTTCTTCCTCCCCCTCTCTCATGCAGAGGCTCCAGGCACCCGCCTTGTGTTTCTCTTCCCCTCAAGAACAGGAAAGGTGTGGGAAATGGAGGAGGAAGAAGGAGGAAGAAGGAGGAGGAGGAGTGACCAGGGCTTCCGACTCTTGCTCATGGGAGACCTGCCCCACAGTTGTAGAATCAATGCTGTAGGGACTATTAAAAGGAACACAATGCAAACCTGCTCTTAATAAATCTTGCCAAGAAAAACCTTATCATAGGTCCCTTCGTGTTAACTTGACGACACAATAACAACAACATATCTTTGCATGTAGATTGGAGCAAGGCTTTGAGAGAGTGAGAAAATGAGCATATGCACTTCATGTTCATGACCTGCAGCATAAGACTGAATAGGTTGTCTCTTCCCATAAACTGCTTTTAATAGAATTAATAGAATAAAATTAGGGGTTTTAAAAATTTGTCCCCACGGTTATATCTTTGACCCAGGCCTTTACTTCCTAAGTTTTAAAAAGAAAACTTCCATATCCTTTTAATCTTTATTTTTTTTTAAACAACATTTAAACAACTAAGCCCTGGTTATAGCATAGAAGTGCAATAGGCATGAATGGTGAATTAGTTGCAAGAGCAACAAACATTGTAGAACTTGTAGTATGGATACTTCAGCAGTCTGTGTATAGTTGCCACTGGTTACAATCTACACCAGTGGTCCCCAAACTGTGCTCTTCAAGGGATTTTGGACTTCAGCTCCTAGAATCCCAAACTATTGGCCAAAATGCCTGAGGTTTCTAGGAGCTTAAGTCCACAAACTCTTAAAGGGCACAGTTTGGGGACCACTGATCTAGAAGCCCATTGTTACGATTTTTTTTTGTCAGTGACTCAATAACAGAGATGTCATTATTTATACTGAGGAAAGTAATTTGTGTGCTATGACGTAAATAGAATTTTCGTTGTCTCTATCCCTTTCTCAACAAGAAATTGAAAGAACATTCTCTTGAGCTGAGTAGTAGTGAACTGCAGGTACCCTATAGCTAGTTATGTGCCTTTTGGCCTCCTGAACTCTACTGCCCACAGCCCACAAAAGGTTAGGGGTTGGTTCCAAAGGGGGAGTTTCCACACCTGGAGGCATCTAGTAGCAGTGATTCCTTCCTAAAACAATATACAGGGCTTTATGTAAGTGTGTGTGCAGTTGGTGAGGCTTTACTGCCGTTATTTCCATCTTGGAAGGAAAGTTCTAGTCCTTTTGCTTATAAAAAAAAAAGAAAAGAAAGTAACATTCCATTTTTGGAAGAGATGTGGTTTATAGCTGGTCTTATGGATACAAAATTGGCCCCTCAATCCTCTACAGATGCTCACAGTGTTGCATAGAGATCAACAGTAACAGAGAAGTGTAAACAATATTGTGAACACTCATCTTTGAGCCATTGTCCTTTATGTCAGTGATTTATCAGTTTTCTCAGTGATTCCAGTAACGAAAAATTTAACACAGAAATCTGTAAAAAAAAAAAAAAATGCTCCCCCCTCTTTATGAGACATGATGGCAGTTCATATTTTTTTTTTATGGCAGGAGCATGGTGTTATACACCAACTTTCATTTTTGGATGATATTTTTCTCAGTGTTTTGGGGATAGACTTGATCCTACCACTACCAGTCAAATGAGTGTAAAGGAATTTACCCTGTGCATCGTCTAATGGTACTATCTTTATTTCCTAAGAACAATGACAGGGATCCTAAATATTGGCTAGACATGCTAGCCACAGTTTTTCATCCCCAGGAATTCCCCCTCTTCCATCCACATAGCACTCTGGCCTGTGAAAGGAGTTTTAGAAAGAGACAGGTATCTTGTTTGTATTAAACATGAAGGAAGTAAGCAAAAGTGGGAGTATCATTTTTTTAAAAATGTGTGCCAGTTTGTTGATTTTACACAAAAAGGGAAACATGCTTAATTTTTTTTTCACAAGAAGGGAAGGAATACTTACCATGACAAACTCATAAATAGTTGATGTTGTTAAAGGACTGAGTTATCATGAAACTGTTTTCAGACATGCCCCTTTTTTAATCTTAAGTACACGTCTTTTTCACTTAGCTCTGGTTAATGTGACTTGTTTTGTTTTTACTGACAAGCCTGAAATCTCACCCTGGTTTATAGAGTGATAAATACTAAAAAGTTTGCAAAATTCATAACATTTATAAGTATGCAATGCTTTTTTTCTTCTGATAGATTTCAGAAAATGCTGAGCAATGCTTTTTTGAAATTCTTGTGGCTGTAAAAGCTAACAAATGATTGCGATATTTGTGGGGGTATTAATGAAGATGTTCATAGGCGCGTTACAAACCGCCATAAGTGACGTCCTCAGGACATCCTAGATTTAAAAAGGAGCGTCACTTCTTGACGCCCCCAAGGCTAATATGTCCTGAGGACGTACAAGATGGCGGCACCCCATCTACATGGGGGCTGCCATGATGGTGTCATGAATGCGCCGCCTCCAAATGAGGCAGCGCGGACGTGACGCTGTCACTCTGCGCGAGGGTGCTTAGCGCACCCTTTCGTCAGAGCAGGAAGGAGTTCCCAAACGGAGCTCCTTCCTGGTCTTGTGTTGCTGGGCGCAGCCTTTAGATGGCTGCGCCCAGTGACGCAAGGGAGAAAGGGGCCAAGCGGCCCCTTTCTTCTCCTCCCTGCCGCCGCAGGTGTCCTTGGGGCTTGAAAGCCCCAAGGACCCCCTTTCCAGGCCTTGGGGAAGGGGCCTTTTGTCCGCTTCCCCGCGGCCTGGAAAGTGGCGGATCGGGCCTCAACGCTGCTGCGCTCTGGCTACTGAGCCCCGATCCGGTGGGGAAAGGGGCGGGTGCAGGCCGCTGTTTTTCGGCGGTCTGTAACGCGCCATAGTTACTTATTACTTTTAAGTGTTGAGGTTCAGAGAGCCAGCATGATATACATTCAATCCTCCATATTTGCGACTTTGATATTTGCAGATGTGATTATTCACAGATTTCATTAATATGTTCTCTCTAGGACTGTCTAGTCCTCCAGTGCAACTCTTTGGTCAACTTTAACTAAAAGTTGCAATGAAAGACCATTTGTAGCTACTCTAGTGCCATTCTATGGTCAGTGTTGTGGAATTGACCACAGATTTGCACTGGAGGACCTAGAAATTCCTAGAGAGGTGTCCTCTCAGGTAAAAACAGTGTTTATTTGCTGTTTTCCATATTCACGGGGGTCTTGTTCCCCTAACCCTAGCGAATATGGAGGACAACTGTAGTAGTTTTAAGTGTTGGACTCTGGTGACCAGGTTTGAATCCCTGCTTGGCCATGGAAACCCGCTAGGTGACCTTGCCAAGTATGTTCCTCAGCCCGAAGGAGGGCAAAGGAAATTCCCCTGAACAAATATGCAAGAAAACCCATGATATGCCATGATATAATCAGAAGTGACTTACGGAGTTGAGGTTCACTTAGACATCAACTATTTTGAAGTATGTAGTAGGAAAAGAGGAGGGAATAGGAAACAGTTGGCTGGATGGCCCGTGAGTCTCTTCCAACTATGAGTCTACTATGTTGGCACATATGTAGCTTTTCACCTGTCAAACATGTGAAACACTTTTTATACAAAATCAATTTAAAATTAAAGGAAGATCGACTCTTTCTCATATTTTAAACGTCATGCTAGTAAGGATGGGTTGAGATCTATTAAAAATGATGACCTGTGGGAATACCTTCAAATTAATGTTTTAGCAATGGCTCCTAGAACCCTTTCCTCCCCATCTTCAATTCCAGTTAGTGAGTAATCTTTCCTTAGCATATTAGGTGAGAGAAAATTTCTCAACCATTCCTTTATTACAAGGAATTAATTATGTTTAATGGAAATATGCCACCAAGGGTGCATTGTTTGGTAGTCATTGCTTTAAATAAGCCAACCAACACAACAAAAAAAGAACCACCACAACTATTTAAAAAAAATCCTTCCTAAGAGAAAATAATAATAATAAATAAATTATATATTTTCCCAACTCTGTCTGCAGATCGAGGGTGGGATTATAACCTAGTAAAATACATTCAATAATACAATTTACAATAAAATACAGTCTACAACAGTAATATCAATAAAACCAAATTTCTTATCACAATAAAACAATCGTGATAGTATTGACTGCCTTCTTGAAAGCATCTAAGGTGTAATAAGACGGATCCTCCTCTGGCAGGCCATCCACAGTTTTGGAGCAGCGAAGTAAAAGTTCTTTGGGATCGTTGCAATCTGGCATCTGCAGTTCTAAGAAGTTCTTCCCAATGTTTCTGAGATGCAGGATGAGTGTGTAGGGAGAGGTGTTTCCGCAAGTAATTCGGGGCCCAAACCACGTAGGGCTTTAAAGGTAATAACCAACACCTTGTACTGCGTCCAGATTGGTAGCCAGGGGACATGTTTTAAAACAGATGTTTATGGGGTCAAATCAGATGTACCAGTGACCAGCCCCGGCTGCCATATCTGACCAGTTGAAGCTTCCGAACTGGCACAAGGGTAGCCCCATGTAGAGCGCATTGCAGAAATCAAGATGAGAGGTTACCAGTGCACACACCACTGCTTCTGGTCCAGCGGGCGTACAACCGAAGTTGATAACAGGCACTGCTGGGCCGTCGCATCCACTAAGATGATAACTGTAGGGATGAGTCCAGAAGTACTCCGAAGCTGGCGAACTTTGTCCTTTAGGGAAGTGTGTGACCCCATCCAGGACAAGGTGACAAATTTCCTTCCCTGGACTTGGGTTTCCGATTGCGAGTAGTAATAGATGTCTATGACCATAAATCTCCGATTGGGTTAAATCCAGGTCTGCTTAAACTTGGAGTGGCCCCAGCTGTTTTTGAAAACTATGAAAAAGGAGTGGGAGACAAAACCTGTAGCCCGGACATTTGCAAGTCCATGTAACCAGTTATTATCAATGAATGACTCTTCCATCTGTGTTCTCTTCTTGCTCAGTGCTGCCAGTTGCACATTAACACCTCAAGCTAAATACGTCATGGGCGCGAAGAGATTGGTTGCTACTTGCCTTCTTCTGACCTTTGATATAATGGTTTGTGTTTTTTCAAACTTCATCCCCCCCCCCCCGCGTTTGTCAGATGGCAAAATCTGCTGACATGCGCTTAGGTAGCATAGGGTGCAAGGTTTGTGGAGGTCTCTCTTGTACAAGGTATAATAAGAATTCGTGCTGGGCAAAACTCAAACATTATATTTCTTAGGCTGATCCTTGTATAGCTCAGAGTGTGCTCTGCTGAAGAGATTTCTAGTCTAGGACTCTGGTGTAAATTTTATAAGCGTAGTTATAAGTTATAATGTTATGCTATTAATGCAGTAAAATAATTTATTTGAATAAAAAGGGCTAAATACAGTTGCTAGTCCCAGTTACAGAGTAGACACACTGAACAACTTCTGAATGGTAAGTCAATACTTCTGTAAATTCCACTTGATTCAGTGGGACTAATTTTTTGTTGGGACTAGTAATTGGATATATTCCATCTTCCCCCAAATTTGTCTACTTTTGTTCTAGGAGAGAGGTCTGTTTCACTGGCTTCAACATTCTGAGCACATTATGCTTCTAAAAATGTAATGACATATCAATATCATAGTTGTTTGTGGTGAATTAGTCATTGTGAGAAGCTTGGCCCGTTACATACGGGCTAAAAAGTACCGTGGAGCACGTACTAGAGTTAAGACGGGGCGGTGCTTCCGCACCGCCCAAACCCTAGTGCACTCGGGCGCGCACAAATGGTGGCAGCCATCCACACGGCCGTCTGCCATCGATACGTGAACGACCGTGCCTCACCCCCAAACGAGGCAGCGCGGTTGGGACGTATTGGGCCGCGGCGGGCCTTTCCGCGACCGGAAGGAGCTCGTTTCGGAGCTCCTTCCTGGTTTGGTCCACTGGGCGCAGCCTTCAGATGGCTGCGCCCAGCGACCAAAGGAGAAGGGGCCAAAGGCCCCTTTCTCCTTCCCCCGCCGCGCGGGGGGTGTCCTTGGGGCTTGAAGCCCCAAGGACAACCCCTTTCCAGGCTGCGGGGAAGGGGCCTTTTGGCCGTTCCTCCCGCAGCTGGAAAGCGGCAGATCGGGGCTCAGCGGCTGCCGCTCTTGCTGCTGAGGCCCCGATCCGGCGGGAAAGGTGCGCCTACAGGCTGCCCCAAAGGGGCGGTCTGTAACCGCCCTAGTTTTAAAAATAAGATTGATTGCAGGTTAAAATTATTGTCTTGCACATCTTGAAGAGAAGAGAAGGTCTTGACTCCATGGTAGTACCAATACATTGATGCAAAAGGTCCATGTTCAGTCCCTAGACTCTCCGGCTAGAAGTGAAAAAGATATACAAGTCCCTCAATTTGCAGTGGATCCGTTCTGTACTTCCCCTGCGAAAATGGCGATTCACAAATATTTTGAGTTCCATTGAGACAATGGCGTGCGTGACCATTTTCTCTTCCCCCCCTTGTTCCGCCCATGAAGACGAGGCTGCGACTTGAAGTCCGAAAAGGGAGGGACAATGTAGTACTGAATTATGGGAAGCTACTGTACTCAGTATGAATTGATGTATGACAGCTTCCTATTTCCTATGATATGTTTTTCTAGTTAATTAAGAGAATGTTGGAGACAGCTACCTAGAAATATAGAGTCACAATGTACAGAGATAAGAATCACATTATTACATTAGAAAAAGAGTACCATGAAAATGTAATACTGCTATAAAAATTGGTAATTTTTGCAGAAAAGGAAGGTGAAGAGGAAATAAATATTAAAGGAGTGTGGAATCTAGGAATTTAAATTTGAAGATTATGGCTCTCAAAGTTCATTTGGAAGGGTATAAACTGTTTAGAAGTGAATTTTAATGTTTTAATATCAATTTAGATTGAAATACCTGACACAATGAGAAAATTTACAAGTTAGTTTTCCTAACTTAGGATATTTGAAGTAATAAGAGGAAGATGCAAAATGTTTATTTGCATGGCGAAAGTTGTTGATCTGGATCATTACATGATGCTGACTCATCTCTGCTGTTCCTCACAGTTCAGTACAATAATTGTTTAAGTTTTCCAGTGTAAGAGTGTTTTTGTGATGTGTCTGTACTAGATAAATGTAGGCAAATAGGTGTAGAAATCATTAACAACTTGGCTCCAGGACATATATTTCCAAAAATAAATAAATAAATATAAATTTCAAATATCAAACCTTGATTTTCCATTTTTTATAAGGGACACCATTTTGCTATGTCATTATATTTAAAGGGATTTTGTTATACATGGAGGATCTTGGAACCAAACCCCAGCATATATCAAGGGTATCTCTGGTTGGTGGTGTTTCTTACTGTTAAAAGTGCCAGTATCTGAAAGGGACACATAGCTATAAGAATGTCATCAATAAATGATCAATGAAAAATATGTGCTGCTAATATTATAAATAAAGCACAAGGTTTTGTCTGGTAAGGATATAGACATTGTTGTCAGCTAACATACAAGCTTTTAAACTTCTTAGTGTCCATGAATATTTTTGTGATTGTCTACAAGTATGGATGTGCTTAAAGTGCCACAGGTGGTTTATACCACAGATGGTTGCTAAAGCTCTTTAGTTTAGATTCTGCACTTTTGTTTTGAAGCAAATAGGAAAACTTAGAACCATTTGAAACTTATTTTCACAGCTACTAAGATCAGATATATGCATAGGAAGAAATATTGCACATCTTACTTTTAAAAAAAATCAAGTTATACATCTGTGTGGCAATGATGGCATAAAAGTTCTTTTTGCTGCTGTCATTGCAAAAATATGCTGTGTGAGGAACAGTACTTTCAGGAAAACTTTCAATAAAAGTTTTGTGCTGCCCCAAATAGATGAGTATTTGATTTGGCAAGTTCATTAACATTTACATTTAGAAAATAATATTTTAAAAAGGATGTCATGCTAATTTTATATTCTCTAACAATATGCAAAGACTTTTTTTTAAATTCCAAAAGTAGTTAAACTAAAACTGTTTGGTTCTGTCAAGTGGATAAATCCCTTTCCTGCAATGTGGGGAGGCAGTTCTTCAAACATTTTATTTCAAACCTTTCAGTTCAGTCAGTTAAAACTTTTATTTTGATTCTTTTTTGGTTAGACTGCTAGAACAAGACAAATCATTAGCATTAGCTCCCCCTTACATTGTTAAAATTTTAAGGATGAGGCAAGTAAAAGTACTGAAAACATTTTACATGCTGACTTTCTTGTCTGCAAAACCCTGTGGATAGCCACCTACTAAACTTAAATGCAGTGTACATTTGTGTTGTACTGTATCCACTTTACATGCTCAGTTTGATTTGTATCATGATGGTTCATTATGTTAATAATTTTACAAAACATTCATTTTCTAAATGTGAAGAATTGTTTCATCCTGGAGAGAAGTGACCAGTGGGGTCCCACAGGGATCTGTCCTGGGCCCAGTGCTATTCAACATCTTTATCAATGACTTGGATGACAGAATTGGGAGTATACTTATCAAATTTGCATATGACACCAAATTAGGAGTAGTTGTTAATACCCCAGAGGACAGGATCAAAATTTAAAATGACCTCAACAGACTAGAAAGCTGGGCCAAAGCTAACACAATGAATTTCAACACGGAGAAATGCAAGGTACTGCACTTAGGGTGGAAAAATGAAATGAACAGATATAGGATGGGTGACACCTGGCTGAATGAGACTACGTGTGAAAGGGATCTGGGAGTCCAAGTAGACCACAAATTGAACATGAGTCAACAGTGCAATGCGGCAGCTAACAAGGCCAATGCAATTTTAGGCTGCATCAATAGAAGTATAGTGTCTAGATCAAAGGAAGTAATAGTGCCACTCTACTGTGCTTTGGTCTGGCTCCACCTAGAATATTGTGTCCAGTTCTGGGCACCACAATTCAAAAAGGATGTTGAGAAACTGAAGCGTGTCCAAAGGAGGGCGACTAAAATGGTGAAGGGTCTGGAAACCATGCCCTATGAGGAACGACTTAGGGAACTGGGGATGTTTAGCCTGGAGAAGAGAAGGTTGAGGTGACATCATAGCCCTGTTTAAATATTTGAAGGGATGTCATATTGAGGAGGGAGCAAGCTTGTTTTCTGCTGCTCCAGAGACTGGGACCTGGAACAATGGATGCAAGCTATGGGGAAAGAGATTCCACCTCAACATTAGGAGGAACTTCCTGACAGTAAGGGCTGTTCGACAGTGGAACAAACTCTCTCAGAGAGTAGTGGAGTCTCCTTCCTTGGAGGTCTTTAAACAGAGGCTGGATGGCTATCTGTTGGGGATGCTTTGATTGAGAGTTCCTGCATGGCAGGTGGTTGGACTGGATCGCCCTTGCATTCTCTTCCAACTCTACGATTCTATGATTGTATGATATATGATATGATATGATTTAATAAAAAATATAGTAGTGTAATTTTGTGACAATTTTCCACTCAAAATTATGAACGTGCAAATGCCATTATACTGTACTGCCATTATAATAGATTACTGAGGCATGTCAGATGTATAAAAAATTCCCTACATAGCTGCCTCTGTGAAGATGGAACTGTGTTTAAGATAGTACTGTAGATAGCTCATGTTGCAAAACACCTTATTTCTGCAATTAATTTATTTGTCCTTTTACCACTGCATTTAACAGCTTTGTATGATGCTGAATCTGATGAACTTGACTCTTTGCTAGGGCAGAAGGAGCACTTAAATCCTATTATACTGATATGATGACCTGAACAAAATCAAGGGCAACAGGATTTCAAAAATGTAAACCCTGCAAGAGGTGGATATATTTGGCCCTTGGTACTCTTTAGTTTCTGCAACCATGGATTCAACCATCCATGGCTTGAAAATATTCATACACACATCTAAAAATCATCATTGATGTTGACATTTTATATAAGGGACACCACTTTATATATGCCATTATATATAATGGAATTTGAGCATCCATGGATTTTGGTATGCATGGGGAGAGCTGGAACAAAACCCTATTGGATACCAAGGCCTACACACAGATTCTTTGCTTTTTGGGCACTTTGCTTTTTGTGCATGGATAAAAAGACTCTTACGCCATTCTGCTACAAACCTTTTTTCCTGAAATGGAAATACAGTGGTCCCTTCCCTTACACGGGTGGGCGCACCATTGCCTTTTCTGGTACGTGGCACCGCTTATTCTGCCGCAGCTTCCAACAGATGCTGGAAGCCACATAAGGCGCACCCACATATGAGCTTAGGCTTTGATAGAAAAGGATACACACGTACACACTCACATACATGCATATTTTCTGAAAATAAGTGGGAATGCATCTAAAAGATATGAAAAATGGCAAAATGGACCATGCTGCACCCCAGAGCCTTTCAGGAAGTTCTAGGGCTTGGTCATTTTGGGTATTTTTTTTAAGAGCCCCAAATCTGAGCTGGGAAGGGAGTGTCAATTTGGAGTGTGGCCCTGTAGCCCTTGGGGCCTAAGATACCTACCTCTATCATACAGTCTTTCCCATCAAAGCCTAGACATGACCACTGGACATTAGTTTCCATTCCTCCTTTTGATTTTCCCCAAAACTTAAGATCCTCTTCACTTCCTTTCTGTCATATAATGGACAAATCATAAAGAAAGAATAGCAAAGATTGTAGTCTTTTGTCTGTAATTTCTTCTCCCTCAGTCTCCTTTTTCCTGTCTTCCAGCAGCACCACTGTCACCTCTCGATTGTCCCGTTATGCTTAACCATCACCATGCAGCCACTTTTGGTTTGTTGCCACTTCATCACTTTATCATGATTTCTACCACTCTCTTTTAGAATTGATATTACAGTAATTCACCTGATAATTTCTTTGCTATTTTATTTTTATGAGTAAAACTCCTTTCTCTGGGAAAACTCTGACCTTGTCTGTTACTTCCTGATCGCTTTGTTTTGCTACCAAAAGTTCTTAAAGTTATTCATTTATATAGTATATACTTGCTTCTCATCCAACTATTTCAAATGTTTTCTATATGTTTTCTGGTAGAATATACTCGATTATAAGTCAAGTAATTTATGCCCCAAAATTGATATTAAAATTTTGAGTAGACTTATATAAGGTTCAGTACATCAGTAGTGCTTAGAAAGGTCCTAAAGCAAGCAGGCCTGATGCCCCATTCTCCATTGAACACCAATTTCTTCCCCCTCCAGTCCCTTTTGCAAGCCTATGCTTCCTATTGGAAAAACTTCCCATTTAAATACATTTGCCCTGGCTCCCTATAGAAAAACCTCTCCATTTAAGTCGACTTGCTTCTCTCTCTGGTCCCCTTTGCAAGCCCTGGATTCCTATCTAAAAAACATCTCCATTTAAAACTATCTCTCCAATCTCTTTGCAAACCTTGCTTCTTATGGAAAAAACTTTCCAATTTAAAACCACTTGCTTCTGTCTCCGCTCCATTTTGCTTCCTTTCTCAATCTGATTTTAAAACCTCTCCTCCAGCACCTAGGAGAGGTTGGGAGAGGTCCAGAGAAGGAGGGATGGAAGTGGTATTTCCCCCTTTCCATCCTTCCTTATAGCCTCGTACATTTTACCCTCGACTTATCCATGGGTCATATCAAAATCCAGGATTTTGACCCTGAAACCTTCCCTTGACTTATACATGAGGTCAACTTGTACACAAGTATATATGGTAGTATTTGAGTATTCCCAACCCATATATTGCCTTGCATAGAGCTTGCTCCTGGAATACAAGAAAGTAGACTTTGGAAATCTATAGATGCATATGACCTGAGAAAGCAAGGTAGCAGCTGCATTGTACATTTGATACACAATAGTGTTTGCATACTGTATGATTCACATTTAGATCTCAGTGGCAGATAACTGGAATGATTACCAGCTGCAGTGTATTTTGGAAACACATAGATTAGAGTTCTATCAGTGCCAGAATGCCCAACAACCTTCATACTTAACAAAATGGGAGAACTAGTGCATCTGACTTAATGTGTTCCATAATTTTGTACAAATTGAAGTATATCATACTGCATTGTATTTGAAGTCCCCTTCCACACTAATTTACAAACAAAATGTGCACCAGACATTGGAATGTATATGTCATGGAACATTTGTGTCTTCCTGAATATGTCAGGTACGCTTTTTGGTATATGCATGAGATGTCTTTGCAAAGCTGTTTATGTTCTTTGTTGGATTTTGGATCAGTGTAGTTTTGAAAGATGTCAGGGTTGCACTGATGGCTCCCCATACAGAGGAAAGGAGTGTTAGTTGTTTGTGCAAAAAGTGATGTTCTAGATGTTGTTGGACTGCAGCTCCTATCATAATAATAATAAATAAATAATAATTTTTTTATTTCTATGCCGCTTTTTGTCAGGCAATCAAAGCGGCGTACAACAAGCTAAAATACATCCATATATACATAGTACTCCCGTTAAAAAAAGATTAAACAGTATAAAATTAAAACTAACATGCTAAAATCCAAATAATCCAAGTAATAACCATGGGCAGAGTTCAATAGATGGATAGTCTTATTCGTGGCTGAGTATTTTATTCTGGGAAGGCCTGTTGGAAGAGATCCATCTTAATGGGTTTTTTTAAAGCTCTCTAGATTGGTAATTTGACGGATCTTGTCCGGCAGGCCATTCCATAAGTTGGGAGCAGCAGCAGAAAATGTCCTCTGGGAGGTTGTTGTCACTCTGGTCTTTAAGGGCTGTAGTAAATTCCTCCCAGAGGACCTGAGTGTATGGGGCAGATTGTATGGAAGCAGGCGATTCCTTAGATAGGTTGGGCCCAAGCCATGTAGAGCTTTAAAGGTGATAACCAACACCTTGTACTGTGCTTGGAAACTAATAGGCAGCCAGTGGAGTGACTTCAATATTGGTGTTATATGGTCACTCCTTGCTGTTCCTGAGATCAACCTGGCTGCCGTATTCTGTACCAACTGGAGTTTCCGGACTAGTCACAAGGGTAGCCCCGTGTAGAGCGCATTGCAAAAATCAAGTCTTGAGGTTACCAGTACATGTACTACAGTTTCGAGGTCACCCTGTCCCAGGAAAGGGCGCAGCTGGCGTATCAGTCGAAGCTGATAACAGGCGTTTTTGACCGTCACATTCACCTGATTCCTCATCTAAAGTGAAGGATGAAGAAGCAACTCCAGATTGCAAACACAGTCCTTTGAGGAGAGCGTGAACCCCTCTAGGACTGGATATTGCAGTCCAATACCTGGTTTGGGGTCCCCTATCGTAAGTACCTTAGTTTTGTCTGGATTCAATTTGAGCTTGTTTTCCCTCATCCAATCTATTACTACCTGAAGACACTGGTTGAGGGGAGAGATGCCATCTGTCATTGTCACTGATGACTGGGACATGGAGAAATATATTTGGGTGTTATCAGCATACTGATAACACCCAGCCCCATATCCACGGATGATTTCTCCCAGTGACTTCATATAAATGTTAAATAGCATGGGGGACAGGATGGCGCCTTCAGGGACACCACAATTAAGCTCTGTCCCCGAGCATCACCTGCCCGAGAGGAAGGAACGGAACCACTGCAACACAGTGCCTCCAATTCCTAACTATCAGCCTCAAACAGCATGGCCAGTGGTGAGACATGGCAAAATTTACAGTTTAAAAACTTCTATAGGACCACATGTTCCTTACCTGTGTTTCTTTCCTTGGTGAAAGAATATTTCAAAAGGTCTTTTGCTAGCACAGACCTACTCTTCTTTTCAGACTTCAAAAGTACTACTGCTTTTCGTATCATTAAAAGTAGTTTGAGAGAGGAACGTAGACGAACGAGCAGATGTGTAACATTTTATTGTAGAAGATACAAGCTGAGTATCCCTTATCTAAAATGCCTGGGATAAAATGTGTCCCGTATTTTGGAGTTTTTTAGATTTCAAAATACTTGTATTTGCACATATGTAATGAGAATTAATGAGGTTGGAGAGACATTAAGAATCTGTGAAGTTGTGGGAATTCAAGTGTCGTGCTTGGCATGAACCCACGTTTCCCACCATTTCACAGATCTTTGTATCACTATTCGGCCACATCTGTTTCCAGGTTTGCAAATACTGGATAGGTATGTAGCTCAAAAACTTTTGCATTTTGGAGAATTTTGGTTTTTGGAATTCCAGATAAGAGATACTCCACCTCTAGTGATTTTCTGTACGTGTTGCCTGTGTTTCACACGATGTAAGAAAAAAAATTCACTCTTAGTGAAAGAATATAATCTCTTTGTGAAATGTCATATGCAATGGATACCTGAAAGATATATATAGCCCCACACCTCTAGGTGGCTAAATCTGTTTTCGCAATTTCTTTCTTTCTTTTTGAGGATATTTAGATTTACAATTGGCCTTCCATATCCATGGTTTCTTAATCCATGGATTCAGCCATCTATGGCTTGAAAATATTTTTAAAAATACTTATATTCCAAAAAGCAAACATTGATTTTGCCATTTTTATATAAGGGACACCACTTTACTACACTATTGTATTTAATAGGATTTGAACATCCACAGATTTTGGTATCTATTTTTAGTATCTATTTTTGTCCTGGAACCAAACCCTAGCGGATACCAAGGTCCTACTGTACTACCATACCCAGTGTAATGTGACGTTATGACTTCTTGTTAAAATAATGCTTTGGTGTAGTTGAGAAGATGTTGCAGTTTCTGGATCACCTATTCCAGACTGACAGCAATCTTGAATTTGCCCCAGGCTAGTAGTTCCATTTAACTGTCTTCATTTGGAACAAGCTATGTTTTTTTGTTATTTCCAAATGTAAGAAACTGTGATTTCGTTATACCAGTTAGAATATCCTAGAATATAAAGTATATGGTTTGTAGCCCTATGATTAAGTGGGGATCTGAAGATCCTGTGGAGGAGGATGGCTCATGCAAGAAATGCCTTAAGAATAGTCCCAAGAAGAGGTCCCTAAGATTTTGAATACCTCTGTTTGCAAAGAATCCGGAAAACCAATGTTGCCAATACTGGCCTAAAGAGATCACTTGAGGGCTGAAGCAGCAGTGTATGCATTCAGTAATTTTGCAGTATTAGAAATAGCATTAGCACTATTATGCTTGTACATGCTTATATTGTGCCATTAAAAGACATCCATAGTGATTCAGCAATTGCACCTTCCTTTAGGAAATGTGGAGGTTTCTACATACAAGCCTTTGCTGGGATTAGAATTTCTGCAAAATACAGGAATTCCATGTATAGCTAATACTGCTTTTCATACCTATATTAAATGTACTTATACAGTGGACCCTTGTTATACGCTGGAGTTTGGTTCCAAGATCTCCCGTGTATAACAAAATCCGTGTATGCTCAAGTCCCATTAAATATACAGTAATGACATAGCAAAATGGTGTCCCTAATAAAAAATGGAAAATCAAGGTAAATTTATACTTTTTTGGAACATTTTCAAACCGTGTATGCTTGAATCCGTGCATAAAAAAATCTGTGTATAAGAAGAGCCGACTGTACTGTAGTAGGCGTGAGTATTTGGTTTCATCCATTATTTTAAATGGTTCTTTATTTACGATATGAGGTACTGAGGTGATGATGATGATGATGATGATGATGATGATGATGAACCCCTCCTTTTTTTTCTCTTTATCTTTGCATTTCTGTCTCTGTAGCATTTTAAAGTATGCGCTTGAGCTGCCTCCCAGTTAGTTTCACCTGTGGTGTAAGAGAATTTTCATACCACTTAAAGAAGGAAGGTACTATCAACAGTGTCAAAATTTTGTACTACTTACTGATTAAATTTCCCCTCGAGGCTTTAGTATGGACAGTAAACTTTTTAATACTACTTAGGTGCAGGCTTGTAAATAACTACTTTTCCAACTGCCTACAGCAAGAACACTCTCGAAGGAGCAATCAAGGGACATTTTACTAATATTTTCTACTCTTCATTTTCAATTAAAAAGAAATTGCTAATACAGTCCGCCCTTTCTTTACAAGGGGGATCTGTTCCGGAACCCCCTCGGCTGCGTAAAAGAAAAAACGCATAAGCTCGAGTCCCATTGAAAGTAATGGGGCTCGTGTGTGTTGTGTGGTGCTGCGCTCATACCACAGTCACACGACCCATTACGTCTTCCGGGGTGCGCAAGGCTTTTTTTGGCGCAGAAGCCACGTATGACGTGAGCACCTATAACGCGGGGGCACACTGTATACATATGAATAGCAGGTTGGCTAGTAACTTTTTGTGTGGTAATGATAGCTACTATCCAGTGCCTGTGGAATTGGATACCTGTGGAAACAGCTTCTCTCACATACCCTACAGGAGGCTGGAAAATTTTCAAGTACTGTAGTTTTTTCCCACTAGAGAAGTTGGAAGAAGGATGGGAAAGGTCAAAAATCCCAGTGCTGCCACAGATATACTGGATTTTGAATGATAGTTGTGGACTCCCATTTAATGATGTAATACATTTACTTATGTGAGTTGTAACTTTGAGACTTGGTTTTATAAATTTCAGATGCTGTGTAACAGTGCTTTGCGATATTGCATCACAGATTTGATAGAGACTCTTTTTCTCGTCCTGCAGAATAGGTCTGTTGGAAGTGCAGTAGAATTGGCTCACTTGTGTAAGTTTATCAGAATGCAAAGCCTATGACATAGAGAAAGATTTGTTCTCTTGAAAATTCAGTAAAATAACATGTGATTTCATGTACCTTTATCAAAGTTTTTAATTGTGGTGCTATAGGTACGGGCGTTGTTCTTGAAAGTAAGCCAATAAGGAATGTTTGGTACCATAATGTATTGTCCTAGGTTTTTTTTTTATAAAAAAGTTGAAATAATTCTGTGTGCCAGGGGAAGCTGTGGATTTATTTTTCTTGACAACGTCCCCTTTCTACATGTATGCAGCATGACAACTATATTTTTTAAAGTTAGAGGAATCCTTAAAATAAGTTATATAAGCTAAATAATACAATAAGCTGTATAAACTATATAAGCTAATACTATGTTGTAGAGAGTGATATGGATTGAGCCTCCCTTATCTGGAATTCTGCAGTGAGAACGAGCATGGTTTGAGCATTGGACTAGGACCCTGGAGACCTGGGTTCAAATCCTTGTTCCGCCATGATTCAGTACTGTAATATATTTAATATAGTACACACCGTACTATACTCGACTATAAGTCAATCTCATGTATAAGCCGAGGGCATGTTTGGGGCCAAAGTTAGGGTTGGGGCCAAAGTTAGTTGCGTTGCGGCTACTTTGTAGCAACAGATAGGTTGGGTGTTTCCATATGACATCCACATGTGGACACTGTAACTTGTGAATGGCATTCATTATGTCAATTGCTCTAATTTCTTGAGTTGGATGTGTGTTTGCTGGTATTGAAGTAGCTACATGACTTAGCAATCACATATTGAACTTTTTTCAAAAGTTATTGCCAACATTTAGAATATTTGGACACAGAATTATTTCCTGCTGTATCTCCATGTTTGTTTACTTACTACCTTGCTTTTCTCCTGGGATAAAACCCAAGGCAGCTTGAACAAGGCTAAAATGAGATAAAACTAGAACCCTGATTATAAGAAAGTTAAAACAAAATTAAATTATATTAAAATACTAATAATTTTTTAAAATATAAAATAATGGAAAAAATTAATAATCAAGATAAATATATAGCAGCCCCTGATAAAGAACCTCCCTGTGTTGGCTATATAATATAATTTTGTCTTAAGTAGATATCAGTTGACCTGAAGATACTGATGGTATCGCTTATAAAAGCATTGCCAGCATAGGGGCCATAAATCAGACATGAAGCATATACAGTACTTTGCATGCTAAAGGCATCAAGGACAATCCCTGGCATCAGGTAGCAGTTGTGTTTAGCATCCTAGGGCTGCTCCAGTTACGGCAAGGAGATTGCAACACTGCTTCTGTCTTTGTCCCACCCTTCGGCCCTTCTCGATTCTCATTGATTGGCTTCAAAAAGGATTAACACATCCAGTTTTTCAAATTTCTGCTTTGTCTGGTTTCCTAACAGTGAAGTCAATACTCAGGTTTTCTTCTTCCCACCTCTTACTTACATGTGCAATATAAATACGAGTGCAGGAGTGAGCAAATCTGCAACTGTTCCCTGACTTCTCAGCATTGCACTGGACTTCTTGAAGCATAGCTGTAGTCCTTCTACTGTGGCAGTGGGACTGTAGCTCATCCTGTCATTCCCTCCTGGCTCTGGAGGAGCCTGTAGATCCTTAAAAAGCCACAAATGTATTCCTGCCAACTCTGGGGTTCTTGTTTATCTTGTTGAGGGCTTGTCTACATGGACAAATTACCTGGAATTCATCCTGGGCTTGCTACATCCTATTTACAAGATACAGTGCCAAAACACCGAATTGGGTGCAGACTGTCTTTACAAAATCTTCACACGCATTAGGGCTAACTCCCCCTAACCTACATTTATATAGCTCATCTTTTGCTATGGGTTTTTGGCTCTCGTTGCGGTGACAGTGGCTGCTGCTTTTACTCTCAGTCTCTGTGAGCTACTCAATGCCACTGCTGCAGGCAGGAGTTGCTTTGAGGTCAGAGTGAGGCACCCTTTCTTGGTAACATGGCTGCCTGCTTCGTTCTGACCTTAGCAGTGGTGCCAGGTGACAAACAAGGAAGGCAGCCACCTGTTGTTCCCTGTGAGAAGAGAGCGGGAGGGGGGAGATTCAGGAAAGGCAAGCACTGAGATGGCAAGTATCTACATGGGAAGTATAGATGTCCCAAGAAAATGAGTATGTAATCCCAAACAATGTGAAAGGATTATCTGTTTAAGAGTCTGGACAACTGCTATGAATTAACACAGGGTGCTCAGTAGTAGGGTAGATAATTGGTTAGATTTTCTGTATGGTAGGTTTTTGTGCACCTTTTATGTTGTTGTACTACCTTGGTTATGAAATCACCCATCCCCCTTTAGAGGCCTGATTGGTACCATTATCATGTAGCAGAAAGTTAATGTTTTTCCAGTATTTTTTGAAAGTTTTTTTTCCTGTTTCACATATTAAATTGTTTAAAATTATTTGTTATATGCCGCCTTCACATCCTTCGTTATTTGTTGTTGTGTGCCTTCAGGTTGTTTCTGACTTATGAGGACCCTAAGGCTTTCCTCTGAGGTTGAGAGAATATGACTTTTCCAAGCTCACCCAGGGGTTTCTGTGGCCGAGTGGTGGTTTGATCCCTGTTGTCTAGAGTTGTAATCCAGCACTTAAACCACTACACCACCCTGGCTGTTGCATAAGTAATAAATACAAACATAAATAAAAAAAAGTGGCTTCTGACGTAGTCTTTACTATTTTTTTTTCTTTCACAGTGTTTGCTGCTGGCCTCCCCCCTCCCCCCCATCCCACAGGATGGTATGAGATTTGAAAGAAGACGATGCATACAGGTAATTTGGGTTTCTGAATAACTAAAAAAGTCATTTGGAGTTTGAATATACACTGCTTCTTAATTTTCTTTTTTTGTTGAAGTCGAGCTTGAATGTAGCCTGTGTGTTTTGGTAACCTATGGTCAGTCAGTAATCAGGCTGCCAGGCTAGAAAGCTTTTGCCAATTAGATTTTTTTTTCCTAATTGGAGGGATTGGAGCAATGTTGATGTATTGTGACTGGTTACAGTAAGCTGGATCTTCACATGCAATAGAATGAGATTGTCAAATAGACTGTTCTGTTCTGGATTACAGGTGAAGCTTCCCATACATGTGTCTTTCTAGAAATTAAACAAAAAATCCCCAAACTAGTACATTACGTTGAAAGGTTATAACCCAACCTCTTTTTAGCTGTGGTTTTTTTTCTGCATACAGTATAGGCACAATTAATATAACAGAACATTAACAGTATAAAATACTCAATGTATGTTGTATCTAAGGAAGTGGATTATAATCTGTTAAACTGCATAGTCCTTCAGGTGCCACTGTTTGGTGCCTATTTCCAGGAGTGTCTGATTTGGCCACAGTGATGCATGCCATAGTTACATGGGACATCCTTCTCTGGAAGCTTCACCTGGTCCAACAATAGCTGAATTGTTGACTTGGGCTAGTTACAGGGAACATGTGACCTCTTTGTTACACTTCTTTGTTAGTTATCTTCATTTGCTACCTCTGTTTCTGTTTCTGGACAAATTTAAGGTTCTGGTTGACCTCTAACTTGGTTCCATAGAAGCTTGAAAAGTTTTGACATCTTCATGACAGACTTAATCTTCTAGGTATACTATGTGGTGACATGTGACATAAATTTCTTGGTGGCTGCTCCCAGGTGTGGAACTCCCTTCTGAGGTAGAATAACTGGCATCTCCCCTGCCATCCTACTGTTGGCAGGCAAATACCTGTATTTAAAGGGAAGCTATTGACAGTTCAAAAAGGGTGTGAGGAAGGAGCCTATAAGAGACAGGTGCTTTATTTTCTTATTGTTGTTAATGTGATTTCAAATTGCTTTTGAGTCTGTTGTGCTGTGACATAACAGTTTTGTTAATTGTGTTTTAATATGTACACTTTTTTGTTTATATCATTTTAGTCTTGTTGTGAGCTGCTTGAATCCCAGTTTTGAGGAAAACACAGGCTATATCATTTATACCCATGTATAAGTTGGAAAAAAATTAAGTCAAAAATTGACCCCAAAAACCTGGGTCAATTTATACATTGGTCAGTGTGTTAGGAGGAAGGGCGACCCTTTATCCCCCAAGCCTCTTCTCAACCGGGCTGCTTCTGCAGGGGACAGCCCATCTGGGAAGACACAGGGAAAGAAATCAATCACCCCCGCAGCCTCTTCCCAGCTGGGCTACCTCCTTAAATCTGACCCTCGACTTAACCACGGGTCGTATAAAAATCCACAATTTTGGCCCCAAAAGCTGACCTCGACTTAGGCATAAGGTTGACTTATAGTCACATATAGTAAATCAAATAAATAAATTACTTAGGATATAAATGAAATAAATAAACTTAATCTTCCCTCTGCAATCCTATGTGACATTCTCTGGTCTTCACTGTGACATACTACAGTCTTGTTTTGCTGCCGGTGTAGAATAGGCCACGTGTGTGGGAGTAGTGCACTAGAAACTTTAGTTTGTACATATTTATGAAGTATTTTAATTTTTTAGAATGATGTAACACAAATAGTGTTCACTAAATGTACTAAAATAGTATGTTTGATATTGAAAATTACTGGAAAAATTGTTCAAATGAGTCAGTATTAAATCATTTTGTGAATGACATGAGGCTGTATTCAGTCACTTTGTGAATGAAAATATTTTAAAGTAATGAAGCCATTTTACTTTTGCCAGAGAATTGCTACTTATTTCTGACAAACCTTTGTACTGATTTTTTAAAATTTAAATTGCATTTTCTCTCAGAAATGAAATTAATTCCTGTTCAATTTACAATGCACACGTGTCATACGCGGCTTCCAGCATATGCTGGAAGCTGTGATGGAAGAAGCAGCACCATGCACCAGAAAAACCAATGGCGCATGTGCCCCCGCGGGCACGAGCCACATTATCTTCAATGGGGCTTGAGCATCTGCAGAATTTCCCTTACGTGGGGTGGGGGTGGGGGTCCGGAATGGATCCCACTATAAGGGAAGGGACCACTGTATTTCTTCTTCCTGTCTGAAGTGTTATCAAATGTTTAACACTCCTGTTTTATGATTTGCCTACAGTGCATGTTTACATGAGTTTGTAATCAATTTAATATTTGCAGTAACCAGGTAAGAATTTGTTGAAATTATGGTTGTGGGGAAGGGAAAAACTTAAGTAATGATGTAGCGCAGGGATTCAGGCTGTGCAAGACCTGCAGAAGTAAAACTATCTTTAACACGTTTTTTCAAGATACCTTTTTACATCCAAGAGACCATAAGTAAATGTACATGTTGGTTAATGGAATAATTACCTCTAATATGATTAATCAGCTAGTGGGCATAAGGTAGGGAGTAAGTGCCAAGTGATTCCTTGGAAAATCCTAATTGAATATATGATGGAATTGTTTCAGATTTGGAAACAGTCTGAAAAAGAGCTATTATCCAAATTTTAAAGACAAGCACTATAACAGAGTAAGATCTACATTGTTTATATTTGCTATAATAGCTCAGCTTGAGTGCTGAATACTTCCTAAAGTTGAGAGATGTGAGAAGAAGAAAGAAGCTTGTTGAATGAAGAGGTAGCTGCAATGGTAGCCACAGAGATTGATGGACAGAGCAGGGCATAAGCAGCAGCTCCCCAGCATTCTGAGTGCAGGTCAAGAGTGGAGGATCATTTGCATGATGATGTACTTTGTGGGAAATGGTCCTCCTAATCTGCCTTCTCCCTTTATGACACATTTTAATTCTAGAAATGCTCAGCACATGAGGGATCTCTTTTGTCTACCACACAGTGGCTGACATTTGTTGGTTAGTTTAGTCAATTGTTGAATGGTGAGTCAACATATAAGTAAATACCATTTATTCAATGACTCTACTCTCTTCTGGACTAAGAGTAGGTTTTCGGTCTGTGTGTCCTCACAAGCCTTTAACCCTAACCAACTCTGACTAGAAAGGGCAAGATGCACTTCTGGAGGGCAGTTGTAGACGTTCTTGCCCTGAGTACTGTTTACAGCTGTGTTGGAAAAGAAAGAAGAAACACAGTTTAGGCGCATAAGTTCTTTATAGAGCCCCTGTTAGTGTGTCACTGAAGAGGAGGATGAGCTAAGTCTCCAAAGATTTTGCCTCTGCAACTAAGTGCGATGGCAGATAAACTTGTCTTGACACCTGTAATTTCTGGATTGGTTGCCAATACCAGGAAATAATTGGGATTCTTTTACACTATATGTGAAAATGAGACTGTTTGTGAACATACTTTGTAGCTGAAGCAAGTCATATGAAAGGTTTCCATTCCAGTGACAGCAATTACCTTCTCCAGATTCCATCATCTAGAGATGCCAACCTGGCGTTTAGTAAGAACAAGGATCATGTTAATAATAGTACAATAATTGTGGTGTTTACCTAACTCAGTTAAAAATTTCAAGAGTTTTGGGGCTAGATGGGTAAATCCTGCTAGTATTATGCCAGTTGTGTGTTGCATCTGCAGTGCTGGATGAGATACAGTATAATGTTTAAAATAATGAACTGGGAGCTGTGTTTAACTGATTTGTGGAATTTATTATGTTGTGCGTGTTAAGTTGCTCTTTGTTGGATTGTGTGGAAGCTACTTTGAGAAGCTGGCTACAACTGTAATGTGTAAAATATATCTAAATTCTAGTATTGATGTTAAAACAAGTGAATTATGAGCTTCACAAGATTCTGGGTCTTCATTTGAATTTTGACAATTAGTGTTGAAGTCCCATGGACAATTACGCTTTTGTTGGAAAAGGGGAGAACTCATGTGAGGAGGCATATGGCAGTTATTGTAGAAGATGCCGATGGGACTGAAGTGATAATTTGCCTTCCAATAAAGTGGCTCTGCATTAAAGTCTTTTTTCTGAAGCACATGTGACTGACAAAGTAATCCAAAAGTATTTCAGTATTTTATGTATTAAATTTCATATACTATGTGTAACAGTATTTCGACTGACTAGAGATGACAAACTGTGGAATGATTGGTGTCTGGAATGTTGAGAGTTAGAAGTTTTGGAGCAGCTGTGTGACTTTTAAAAGTTATTTCTATTTTGAAATCTAGACAGCATAATAATAGTTTGTTATTTTGACATTGTTGATCAAAGTATTATAACCAATAAGAGAGAGTAAAGCAGTATCGTATAGCATGCTGTTTGTATTCTACAGAGCTGTTACATTTTTAACTTAATAAAATGCATTGTGAAGGTAGCTTTTATGTTGTTGTTGTTGGCTGCCTTTGAGTTGTTCAGAGTCGTGGTTGATCCTGTGCATGAGTCTTCTCCAAGACTCCTCCACTGCTCTGCTTAGGTACTGTGAATTCCTACCTGTGGCCTCTCTAATTGAGTCTATCCATAGCATGTGATCTTCCTTTCTTTCTACTTTCCTCCACCCTTCCTAGCATTATTGTCTTTCCTAATGAGTCGTACCTTCTCATGATGTGGCTAAAGTACGACAGCTTCGGTTTGATCATCTTGGCTTCTAGGGAGATTTCAGGCTTGATCTGTTCTAGGACCCATTTGTTTGACTTTTTGGCTGTGTATGGTGTCCTCGCCACTCTTCTCCAGCACCACATCTCAAATGAATTGATTTTCTTCTTATCTGCTTTCTTCACTGTCCATGTCCAGCATCCATACATGGGGGTAGGGAATCCAGCAACTTGGATGATTCTAACTTTAGTGCTCAGTTGTATGTCTTCACTGATGAGGATTTTTTCTAGTTCTTTTATAGCTGTACTTCCTATTTATAGTCTTCTGATTTCATGGCTGTAATCTCCTTCCTGTTCAATGTTTGAGCTAAAGCACAAATACTCTTTTACTATTTCAATTTCCTCATTGTCTAGGTTGAAAATATTTAAGTTCTCCATAGCCATTATTTTTGTTTTCTTTATGCTCAGCATTAAGCTTGCCTTTGCACCTTCTTCTTTGACTGTTCTTAATAATAACAGTTTACATAATTGTTCCTGGTAGAGTTTTGTTTCCAGACCATTTACCATCTTCGTTGCCCTCCACTGGATAAATTCCAGCTTGCTGATATTCTTAAATTGTCATGCCCGCAGCACTCAGTACTCTAGGTGAATTGTTAGCACAGCAGAATAGAAGTCTTGTTATTTCCCTTGATCTGGACACTGTACTTCTGTTGATACAGGTAAGATTTGTGTTAGCTCCTTGACTCCCCATATGATACTGCTGACTCATGTTTAGCTTGTGGAGTATTCAGATCCTCTAGATCCTTTTCATATGTACTACTGTCAAGACAGTGATCCTATTATGCATCTGATTTTTCCTGACCAAAATAGAAATTCACATTTATCTTTTTAAAACTAATTTTGGTAGTTTTGGTTCAGTTTTCCAGGTGTTTGAAGTCACTGTGAATCCCTATTCTGTCTTCTGAGGAATGTGCTACTCTTCCTATTTTGATGTCATCCGCGGATTTGATCACCATCTCTTCTATTTCTTTATCCAACTAATTTATAAAGATGTTGTATAACACTGGGTCTAGGGCAGAACCCTGCAAGATGACATTTGTCACTTTTCTCCAAGATGACAGAGAACCATTGGTGAACACTTTTTGGGTATGAACCATCATCCATTTCAAGAAATGAAACCAGTCTCACTTTTAAAGGGAACTTCCTGATTTTTTCAGACTTATCCCTTCCTTGTCATTGAGCCTGCCAGCAGGCTCCTTTCCTTCCCCCTCTCTGTGCTCATAACCTTCCACTCTGCTTGGCTTGAGCCACCTTATGAAAAAAAAGCTTTTTTAAAAAGAGACTATGAAAATTATTTACTTTCATTGCATATAAATTAAATGTGCATGTTTGCTTTTTGGAGGGATAATAACAACAGATAGTTGTGTGGTTGAACTGTCTATCTCCTTTCTTCACACTAAAACTCAGTTTTAGAACAATCAACCCCCTTGAGAATCTACCCATACCTTTTGTATTCTGATCAGCAGAGGTATTGCTAACATGTGATGTTTTGCTTACTCAACAAGTAATGTTTGGGCACTACCAAAGTATTTTAATTGAAGAAAGCTCTAGAGTCAGGAAAAAAATGTGTGGTAGCAAAGAGCTAACAAACATTCATATAGGAACATTTAGGGAGTAGAGAAGAAGAGATGTGATTTGCTCTGATACATGCCTAGAGAGTTTGAGGATCTTTGAGGAAGTGTTCATATATTCCACATATGATTTCTGTTGTAGGTCTGTGATAGGAGCGATGTGGCGACACCTGCCAGTCCATGTGTGCTGTAAAGACATAGCCAGGTTCACAGAAGATACTCACAAAAGGCTTCCTAACAGTCTTTACATTTAATATATTAATATATTACTCATATAATGTATTAATACATTACTCTACTGTAATAAGAGTTACCTTTTTTGTTATTAAATGAATACAGTAGGGCCACAACAGTGTAACTTGTTTAATAAAATGTAATAACTTGTTTTTAAAAGGCATTATGACTCATTCAAAATATTTGTGTGTCTATTACAAATAATTTTTTTTTCAAAAGAGCATATCAATATGGTAGATACTTGAAATCCTCCATTTGGGAGTTCAGTGCACATGTTTTTTTTTTTCTTTCTTTCTTTCTTTCTTTCTTTCTTTCTTTCTTTTTTTCCACATGTTTTAAAGATGTGGAATCTAGAGTTGCTGGTGCTTAATTTGATTGAATGCATGATTGTAGGGTCACTATAAGTCTGAATCAGCTTGATGGCAGTTAACATGCTGTTGATAAAAGGCATCATATCACATCTGATCTTGGAAGCTAAGGTTAGTACTTTGATGGGAGACTGCCAATGAATATCCGGTGCCATAGGCTGTATTTCAGAGTAAGGGACTGGTAAAATCCACCTCTTGAGTATTTCTTGCCTAAGAAAACCATATGAACAATACATTGTGACACACACACAGGACAGAAGCTTAAAGTTTCCCTTCTTGTGCTTCAATTATATAGGTTGAATCACTTATTAAGTTATGGTCTGATAATCTATTTTTTCTAACCAGTCATTTGGTCACTGCAGTTTTTGCCTACTTAATTACTTTTTTATTTAACTGCATATATCCTGCCCTATGCCACAGGATCTCAGGCTGCTATACTGTTAAAATAAAGTCAGAAGCATAAGGAATATTTAAACAGTCTAAAATATATTAAATGATTTAACAATAAATAAAAATTAAAACATTTTAAAACCTGTACAGTAAAAATTAGACCTCAAAGTCTTTAATGAAAAGTCATGGTGCTTGAAAAAAGCCTTTGGTGCTAATTTGGTTGGCAGATTAGGGCAAGGTGCATTGGGAGAAAAAGCTCTTTCCCACCTTGTGAGGAAAGATGTCCCTTCAAGTATTGCAGTCCCAAGCCATTTAGGAATTTAAATGTTAGTAGTTTGAATATAGTCTAGATTCGAAGCATGTTAGCAGTTAGTGCAATTCCTTTAAAACTGCTGTGTAATATGCTTTGTTTAAGCTGTTCAGATCAGAAGTCTAGCTGCTTCATGATGCATTACCTACAACTTCTGAGTTGACTTTAAGGACAGGCTAATGTAGAGTTCACAGTAATTTAATTGGGAAGTTACCAGCACATGACTTATAGTGGCAAGGTCATAGTTGTAGGAACTCACTGGGAACTTTCCCATGTACTCTGAATGAAAACAAGTGACTTTCTCCTCAAAGTGCCTAGCAAATTTATCATAGCAGATAACTGATTTCTCTCCTTTTTTCTCTAAGCATGATTCCTTTTCTCTCTAAGCAGGATTCTCACCACTTGGAATAATTCTGCTGGGTAACTTGACAAGAACAAGATGGAAGAGCCAAAGTAAAACTTTTTTTGCCAGCCTCACTGCTGCATAATAGGTACCACAAAAAGTCATTGCAAATAACTGTCATAACCCCTCTGTTACCTATGCTGTCGGTACTTGGGCCATTGTCCAGCCTTTTTCAATGCGTCTAGATCTTCTATAAACCAAGTAAAATTACAGACTTCACAGTACAGAAGCAGATGCTCAAGAGCAATTGTATCTATTGCCATTTCCATCTGAACATTCCATAGTGAAACCAAATCCTCATCCAGATTGTCAGTTCTGTCAGCTAGAAAATCACCAGAATGTTCAGCAATCCTTTTGATTTTATGAGTGTCTGGGGACAGACTGTCTTAATCAGTTCCCCATCTTTACCGGGGGGGGGGGGGTCTGCTACCACGAAGGCATCTTAACAAAGAAATGCTCTGACAGTAATAATCAGTTTTGACCTCCACACACAAGATTACATCCTGCTCACCGAATAAGTAAAGCTGATTCTTTGTGGTCCCTGTGACTCACACAAATATGCGCTTACTCAGTGCATTGTTCGGAACTTTCTTAAGTTATTACATAAGTGTTTTGGTTGTAACATTGCCCATTATCCAGGCATCCTATCTGTGCACTTCCCGCCTAACCCTTCAGTTTCTTTTCGTACACTGCATCGGCAACATCTAAGGAACAGTTTGGAGTTCTTCTCTTCTGCTTACATTAGTGAAGTTTGGACTGTTTTTCTGGCTTCTTACAGTTTGCAATTTGATTTGGTGATTCCGCATTTTATTCTTTTGTGTTTGTTTTTTGCTTCTGATTTCCCAGTTTAATTCGGCTTGCTCTTGACCATGTTTTTAGGTTTGGTGATTTGGTTCATTTGCCCAACAGTGGCTTCCTCTGACTCATTTTAAAAATGCACCACATGTGATACTAAGGCCTGTTACAGACAGCCAAAATAAAGCTGCTTCGAGTCACAGCGGAGGTATGGTGTTTCAATGATGCATGCATCCTAAGAGTCCAGAAGTTGCACCAAAGCCACGCTCCAGCCCTAAGGACTGGAGCATGGCTTTGGTGTGGCTTCTGGACTCTTAGGACTCATGCATCATTGAAACACCATACCTCCACTGTGACTCGAAGCAGCTTTATTTTGGCTGTCTGTAACAGGCCTAAGATTCCCAAATGGGATGGGCACTCAAATTGATTACTGTGCCTTGGTGAAAGCCACAATGTGAGATCTTGCATCCATTGTAAAGCATTGTAAAGTGCTTTGGAACAGGCTCCACTTCCAACTTTGCCTGAGTATCAGTATAAGACTGAATACTGTCTCTTTGGATTCTTCCTACTCCTCTTTGTGGCCTGAGATACAGCCAAGACCTTCCTCATTTGTGCAGGGTGGTTCTGCTTCATTGAGAGAGATAGTTGACTCTCCTGCTCAGCATCAGAAGCCATCAGTGTCTGTACTCTCAGCTTGAGACTAACATCCCTTGTAGATTTGAGAGACTCCTTCCACCTAGCCCATCTCCACCTTCATGTTCGACTTGATGGCCTCAGTCATCTTCCTCTTCGAATTCAGCTTATGTCTCTGCATATGAGAGCTAAATTGCCTTCATACCATCAACATCAACATGGTTCCACTGATCCTTGGTATCAGAGCAGTTATGAATGGCATTGGTCTCAAAGATACTCTCCATACTATAGATACCATCACTCATGGCTATGATGAAGTTGAACAAGACTGGCATCCTTCCCAGAGTTGTTATCCCACTCATCATTGCTACGATCTCCCTCCCCATTGTCACAGCCTTTGTTACTACCAGTCATCACAGGGATTCATAATCTCGCTCGTACCCAATAACAACCATGACAACCAGCAAGAAGTCTATTATTTGGTATACTCAGATTCAAGCAGTTGATTTGGGCAGAGACCTACGCAGCTACTCAACCTTTGCAGCCAGGATCTGCAATTTAGACCAGGTAACCAGATCTGATAATATCTTTGCTAACTCCTTCTTGGATCCAGTTGACAGTTGAAAAAATTGCCTTACCTGCTCAAATTGATCCTCCCTATTCTACATTAGAAAATTCTTAGATTCTTCATCTTCACTTTTGTCAGATATTCCTGCCATTCACATTCTGCCTAGGGTGTTGGGTGAATGCAGCTTGGTGTCACCTACTGATATCTGCTCCTTCACAGAGCAAATACTCCACATGGCACAAGCTCTGGATCTGCAAGTCAGAAACCAAGAAGTCAAACTAATAGGCTCAGTTTGTTACTGAATCCAGAGTAAAATGTCTACACCTGCTTGAATTCCACTCCTCCCATCTCTTCTCCTAGGTTCTGGTCTTACTCCATCTAATTTCAGCCACTTTGAAAAAGCTCAATGAGCTGTATAGGGTGTCAGACTCTGATTTGGTTTGTTCTACACCATCTGAAGCCAGTTACCATTGTGGTAGAGGCGGCGTGGTCTCAGACAAAGTACACCACTCCTTCTGCTAAGGAAGACAGGAAGTTTGGTATTATGGCCAAAAAAGTTCTACTTTTCATCACCTCTCTGCTTCAAAATTGCTAACTATGACGCTCCTTCTGACCAGGCTTCATGACAAGGAAAAACACCTGGCTAGTAGACTACAATCCAAAGCCCATTCCTTAGCTGCTCAACAAATAAACTGCCTCTCATGTAGCTGATTACATTGGTAAGACACTGGCAGATGCAGTTGTCTTACAGAGGCACACATAGCTGAGATTGTCAGGTTTGTCAAATCAAGTGAGGGCCATAATTGTAGATTTGCTCTTTGATGAGGAGGGCTTTTTCAATGTGGAGATGAATGGCAAGCTGGAACTTAATGAATATGCACACCATGGGTTATAAATTCATTTTACCATCTCAAACTCAGTAGTCATCCCAATCCCTTACGGCTGGACCAGACAACCATCAGGTCCTAAGAGATACATTAGCCAAACAATATGACAACAGTCTCTCACACACAAGTTTTTCCATCCACACCCTCCTGTAAGTCTTCTACATCTACTAAGTAACATCAGTCCTGCAAGAAAATGTCTCAGGAGCAGGGCAAGCAGCAACTTTAATTTCTTAGACATCCTTCTTCCCAAATCGTCCCTTTGGCTTGGCAATAGACTTTGCTATCATGCCTGTGTGCTGTAATTATATCAGACACCTAGTTTCTTGACATTATCTGGAAAAGATATGCTATAGTGTTCTTGCGGTATCTTGTAGACCCTTATTATTTCCCCCTCTGACGCTCTTTTCAAGGAAACTGCACTTCAGAAAGGCGCTAGCAAACCCATCTTAGTATCATCGCTTTGATGGCAGTTCTTCTGCTACTTAATTGTGTCCAAGAAAGACTGAGGGTCCCATGCGACCTTTGGGATGTCAGTTCCTTATATCCAGCCTAGATGGTTCAGGTTGGTCATTCTCAGCTCCATCTTTCCCCTGTTGCAAAAGGGGGATTGGTTTGTGATGTTGGATTTGAAAGAAGTGTACTTCCATGTTGTGATCTGACCATCCTACAGACAAATCCTCTTGCTATAGGAAGATGGATTTATTGATTTCATATCCTCCCGCTTCACCTTCAGGTCTTCATATAATGCATGTCGGTGATTGTGGTGGGCTTAGACAACAGGGTTTTGTTGTGTTCCTTTACATCAACAATTGGCTCCTTATTGTGAATTTGTGGGATAAGCTTCTAGATGACATTGATTATATATGCCACTTTCTAGAGTTGTTGGGCCTCATTGTCAGTTTTGAAATTTTTTATCTGACTCCCTCTCAGCCAGTGACGTTTATCATAGCCATTCCAAATTCTGTGTTATCTGCAGCCTATCTCCCCAGTTGATTGGGAAGGTCCCATCGTGTACGCTTTTCCTCCATTTTCCTTCATCATCAAGGTCATATTGAAAATCAGAAGAGACAAGGTGAGGCATCCTCACCACTCTGTGATGGCTCAGACAGCTATGATTTGCTCCACTTTTTCATCTCTGTTAAGATACCCATCTTAATCTCTCATACTGACCAGACCTCCTCACCATCCACAATGGGCAGGTGAGGCATCTGGATTGTCACTCTGAGACTGACTGCTTGCAATGTATTCCTGTAACATTTTGCTCTGAATCTGTCCAGCAGATCATTGTAGCAGTGCACAGACCTTCCACACAGCAGTCTTACGATTAGAAATGGAAGAAAGTCTTTTCTTTTTGTTACCTCAGGGTTTCCAGCTCAAGCTCTGGTTCAGCATGTTTTCAAATTCTTTCAGTTCTTTTCTGCTAGAGGTCTCTCTTTTTCTTATCAAATGTTACCTGGTTGTCATTTTGGCTACCTTCCAGCTTGTTGGAAAGTCTTTCTGTTTCACAAATCATTTGGTGAAAAAAATTCTTAAGGGTTACAATAGTTTTCATCTACCAGTCTTGGGACCAACACTTCAATAGAATCTCAAGCTAGTATTATCGTAGTTTCCAGGAAACCTTTTGAACCAATGGCTTCCTGTGATCTTTGTCTGCTTACCTGGAAGGCTGCCTTCTTGGTAGTGATTACATTCACCAAGAGAGCAAGTGAGCTACACATACTCAGAGTAGACCACCCTACCAACATTTCCACAGGGTTAAAATAATTTCTTTAAAGTGTTGTTCTCATTTCACACAATCCAGGACATTGTATTGCTTTCTTTGATGTGGAAAACTGCTATGGACTTTGAGCAGACTATTCAGTGTCTGGGTGTCAAAAGGGCCATGGCCTTCTAGGTTGACAAGACTATGGGGTTCCACAACTTGTAGAGACTCTTTGTATGCTGCTACTCTAAAAAGCTTGGACTGCAGGTGTCAAACCAGTGCTTTCCAAAATTCCATCATTCATCTAGCTTATGAACTGGCCAAGAAGCACCCTCTAGTTCATGTTCATAGCCATTCTGTTAGGATTATGAGTACATCATCTGCTTTTCTGAGCCATGTACCTCTGGAGGATGTTTGCAGATCAGCTACAAATCCTCAGCTCTTGACTTTAATCCTTCATTATATACAAGATGTAAGATACAGGGCTGATGCAGCTTTGGGGAGAACTGTGCTATTGTCATGTTTTAAATAACACCTGGGGTGTCTGTACCATTCTTGTAGGGTGACATTCTCCTCCTATGGTTAGAAGCTTATGTAATAGCTTTTAAATCATAGAATCATAGAGTTGGAATAGACCACAAGGGCCAACCAGTCCAACCCCCCTGCCATGCAGGAACTCTCAATCAAAGCATATCCAGCAGATGGCCATTCAGCCTCTGCTTAAAAACTTCCAAGGAGGGAGATGCCACCACACTCTGAGGGAGTGTGTTCCACTGTCGAACAGCCCTTACTGTCAGGAAGTTCCTCCTAATGTTGAGGTGGAATCTCTTTTCCTGGAGCTTGCATCCATTGTTCTCTGGAGCAGCAGAAAACAAGCTTGGTCCCTCCTCAGTATGACATCCCTGGGACAGAGCTCTGTGACACCCCACTGGTCACTTCTCTCCAGGATGAAAAGGAACCGTTGTTGAGCACTCCTTGGGTTCAGCTGGTCAACCAATTACAAATCCATGTAACAGCTACCTTGTCTAGCCCACATTTTGCAAGCTTGTTTGCGAGAATGTCTCTGAATAATACACTGAGCAGATGTAGGTAACCCATTTCCGTGAGTTTACTATAACCAGTCAGCTACAATTGTAGGTATGCAGCCTGTCCATCTAGGGTGTGCCGTATCAGGCCAGTGATGTACTCATACTATACCATGGCTGTCATGAGCGCTTTGAAGTTCTGAACAGTTTCTGTTAGGACAGCCTCAGCTTGGATGTTGAAGCCCTGCCACCAGGTCCTGGAGTTCTCCAGCACAACCCATGGAAACAGCCCAGTGGAGTGCACAATTCAGCAGCAGTTTAGCTGATTATAAGGATATAGCTGAGCTTAGCTGATTATATGGATTAATCTGTAGGGTCATTATGGCACCCTATGGATTAATACATAGGGTGATTATGGCAATGATATAAGAGTGGAATGTTTTCTGTTACAATTTACTGTAGAATACTTTCTTCACTCTATATCATGCCATTTAGTCATGCAATGAAATATGTGTAAATAACACGAAATACATTTTCGAAGATGACACCCCTCTTCCCCTTATTATCCCAGTGTCTATCCCTTTCTTATAAACAGCAGCAGCAACAATGTAAGAGATGCACACACTCTTAAGTTGATCTGTTGAATTGTTTACAAGTAATTTGGTAAAAAATATTTTTAAAATAAAGTCTGGTTTTTTTAAAAAAACACAACATAATGCTGTAGGCTATAAAGCACACTAAACACATTTTATTGAGCTAAATCCAGTTTTACTCCCAGATAGCGTGGACCTATTGATACCTGTTGAACAACAAAGAGGTAACCGATAAGCTCTATTCTAACCAATAAGCTGATGGAAGCAGTCAATCTTGGAAGCTAAGTAGGGTTGGACTTGGTTATTACTTGGAGGGGAAACCATCAGTGAATACTAGGTGCTGTAGGCTATATTTCAGAGGAAGGAATTGACAAAACCACCTCTGAGTAATCCTTGCCAAAGAAAATACTGTGCAATTCATGGCATTGCCATAACTCACCTGCTGACTTGAAGGCACGTGTACATATACAATTTAGTTGGGGCTTCTCCTTGCCTCAACTAAATTGTGTGTGTGAGTGATAGAGTTGCCATAAGTTGGTGACTTAAGGCATGCAGGCAGTGGGAAAAAAATAGATTTAAGCCCCCTTTCTCTCTGTGTGTTGAGCATTAAGTACCTGCATAGCAGGTGTTAGCAACTGGAACCTCCTCTCTTTTGGCAAGATAAAGGGCAGCCCAGGAAATCTGGAAGGACTGGCCACTCCAACAACCCTTTGGATTCTCTTGGAGCCCTGGGCCGACATTTTGTCCATCCCTGTCTTGTAGATTTGTTTATTTCTTACACCCTGTAATGAGAATAAGAAAGATAGGCAATATTGAGGAATTAGTCTGTATGTAATGATCACTCTTCTTGTGCCTTAATCTCCTTTTGTCTGAGCTTGGATACTTTAAGCAGCCACTTAAGTTTCTGTTTATTTTCTAAGAGTTAGCTCCTTGTTTAGGATAATCTTGTGAAGAGTTATATGGCTGGCCATCTGGTTTGGAAGTGTCTGGTGCAGTCATGTGGTTACCTGGATTGGCTGCCTGCCAATCATTAAGGCTGTCTGTGGGCAAAAGAAATGTAGCAGCCTTTTTGAGGTCAGGTGTTGTTAACAACCTGTTACAGTGTGCTTAATAAAGCATGATGGTGTATAAGTCTCAAGAACATCCCTGACAAATGAACCTCACTGTGGACCAATGCTGGTGAAGTTGATGAGCTCCAAGAGTATGTCTTGTCATTCTCTAAGGTGTTTGAAATGCAAAAGGGTTGGAAGCAATGTAATCTTGTGTGGTTTACTAATAAAATCTTTAAACTTTCTGTGTGCTTATTGCCTCTGAATCCTCTTAAAACAGAACTGGTACATGTTAGGAAAGTACATCCCCATGTACAGTATATAGTGCTTTAAAGAAAAGTGTAAACTCAGAGGAATTTGATTTGACTTTTGACAGTTGGAACAACAAGCATTAATATGTACAGTGGTGCCTCGGGTTACGAAAGTAATTCGTTCCGCGGCCGCTTTCGTAACCCGAAAAGCCTTCGTAAGCCGAATTGCCATAGGCGCTAATGGGGAAAAGCCGCGTTTCGTGCGAAAAAGCGCCGAAAAGCACCAAAAATTTTCTTCGTATCCCGAAAAAACATTCGTAACCCGGAACAATGATTTCCAATGGGATTTTTTCGTATCCCGAAAATTTCGTAACCTGGGTATTTCGTATCCCGAGGTACCACTGTACAAATGTAGGCTTTATTTTGATTGGGCAGAGTACTGACAAGTCATTGGCTTTCAGGAAAAGTTGTATTGGAGAAAGAATTTAGAAGAAAAGAGTGGTGGTATCATGTAGGAGTTTTGAGATGCTGTTCAGTATCAAAGGAAGCATTCGGTTGAAAAGGAAGCAGTGACAGAGTAAGAAGAGTTCATTACAAGAACCGAATATTTTTGAATAACTGACAGTTTCGGAAGAACGGAGGTATAGGATTTTATTGGAAAGTAAGATTAATAAAGAAAATGAATATTTAAATTCAAGAAAATTGTTTTTGAAATAGAAAAAGGAGTGAGACATTAAAAGAATTTCAGAATAGGTACCATACAGTGCCATTGCTGGGAGTTGTAGGTTTGTTTTTTTAAATGTAGAAGTTCATCTGCTGCTTTTCAAGGCCAAAGTTCTTCCTAAAGGTAACTATCAATCTTCAAGCAAATAATAATAATAATCCAAAACAAAACAAATAACAACAACAAACAAAAAAAAACCACACTAATAGTATCCAGTGTCCAATTACTGAAATCACAATTGATTTTTTTACATCTAAAAACTGAAAGAGCACTCAAAAAAAAAAAAAAAAGTCCACCAGCATAAAATATAAAATAATGGATGACAGAGATCTTAGTAACAAGAACTCTTTGACTATGCAAGGCCAGAGAGACGAATAATTTAAGATTAGCACTAAACTAAGTGCAAATCAGACCTTTTAGTTACTGGAATTGGTGAGTACTATATAGATAGAAGCAAGATGATTTAGTGAAAGGTTGAATACAGAAAGCGAAGAAGAAAAGAGGATCTATAACAGAAGCCAATGCTTTTTGCCTGGCCAAAAGAGTGGATGATGTGATGTTAGTAATAGTGAAAGCAAGTCTTGGATGGAAAGACCACAATTTCTGTATATGAAATATTCAGGAGGACTGTGGACCAATTAGTTATCCATTTCCTGCAATTCACTGAATTGAACATTGAGGAATCCTTGAGATACTTTGTCTTACAACTTCAGTACTAGCTGTTCACTAGAAATTTCACTATCTGTAATGAATTTAAGACAGATTCATAATCAGTCTGATACTTGGTAGACCTTGATATTTCCCAAAAAATCTTGGGGTGTATGTGATGTAAGCTTTGCATGAAGAAAGTTCTAGTTCTTACATCTTCAGTTAAAAGGATATGATTGCAGGTGGTTTGAAATACACTTTTTTGTGTAACCCTGGAGAGCTGCTGCTAAATAGAGCAGACTGTATTTTTCTAGATACACATATAGTCTCAGCTAGTAAAAGGTACCTTCCCATGTTCCTATAAGCCCATGGGTCTTTTCTATTGTAGGATCATTTCAGGTATCCCTTGTCACTTTGTTTTGTGGAGTACATGCAGTTCACATTGTTTCATTTTGAAGCTACTGCCCATGTTCAAGATTTTTATATGAAAGTCAGTGTCATGCTGGGCAACTGTGGTAGGAGTCAATTGTTGCCTCTTTGACGAACTACACTGTCACATTTTCTGCCAAAAATAAATCTTGGAAGTATATAGAAGTTTAACTGCTATTTTTGTTTTGACTGATTTAGGATTTTTTTTAATGTGTTGAGAGATGTTTACTGGGAAAGCACCACTCCATGCAACATTTTGGGATGTTTGTTGCCTAATTTTTTTAATGGGATCTGAGAGCTTTGGCAGCTCTTCCCTCCATTTTTCTCCATTGGATTGATTGATTGGACTCTTCTAGACATTGCTATCTAGTTCTAGTGTTTTTCTCTGTTTTTGTTTCTGCCAGCTACTTGCAGCCTGCTTACCCACTGGATATTGAGTGTGCTTCTTGAGACTACAGAAGACTATGCCTCTGTGTCAGTGGGGAATGGATTTTAGATGTTCAAGATGGTCATTGTCTGTATCTCCACTACTGTGTATCCCTGGAACTTGCCTGACACACTTCCCTATCTCTGTTGACAAAAAGAGAAATTAAAATTGAGTCTCAGTTCTGGGATCTGTTGTTTCGAATTGAGAACTTGAATTTATTTGGATTGGGGGTGGGGTGTTGTTGCTTATGGGACTAACATTGGCCTGTGATTGTAACTGAGCCCTGTCACATCAGAATATTAAAAACAAAACCAGGAATTTGAAATATGTTTCAATCTATGTGCTGATAAATGCTCATAAGGATGACCTTCTATCTTGTTAACTCTCTTTTTTCACTTTCATGTCTTGCAATTGACAGCCCTTGAGAGGGCAGTGATACATCAATATGTTACAAAAGACACTATATTTTGTGTGTGATGTATTAAAATATTGAAGTTTGACTGCTGTACATTAAATCTCTGTCTTTATTTAGATTAATTTTTTCTTTATTCAGTAGTTATGAAAAAGACATTGCCATAATAAAAGTACGAGTAATTACTAAAGAACTAATAGGCATGATGTATCTTAATTTGAGCCACAGTTGATTCTTCATCTTTGTAACTTTACATTAGATTAACCAGTTTGGTCAGAGTTTATCGAAGCTGTTGGAGTAAGGAAGAAAAGCTGTGAAAAGAAATGTTACAAAATTCTGCCCCAAAACATAATTCTGTAGTGAAGTTACATGTTTACCTGAGTAGAAAATATGAAAGAATGAAAGATTTTTCTTTGTTGTCCCTAAGTACTGTGCATATACAGTGGGACCTTGGTATTTGTAGGTCTGATATCTGCAGATATGAGCAATTGTACACTAGAACGAAGCAAAATTTGTTCTTTCTTCCTTCTCACGCACCCTCTCTATGGCAAAACAGAATTATTACAAATCATTGATCTCTGCCAATGAGAGGCGCCCGCAGTGCTTGTTCTCCACCTTCAACTCTTTGCTTAAACCTCCCTCTCCTCCTGTCTCTTCATCTTTCTCTCCTAATGACTTTGCTAATTATTTCATCTCAAAGATCACCACTATTCGCTCTGAGATAATCCCTCCCGATTCTTCTTCTGCTCATAATCTTCTATCGCCCTCGCCTAACAAATTTTCTGCGTTTCCTCCTGCTTCTTTGGATGAACTCTCTACACTTCTGAACTCTTGCAAACCTGCAACTTGTTCTCTTGATCCAATTCCTACTCGTCTTCTAATCTCTATAGCTCCTTCTTTTCTGCCCTTACTTCTGCATATCTTCAATCTCTCTCTCCCTACAGGCTCCTTCCCTTCGGACTTCAAACATGCTCTCATTTCCCCAATTCTGAAAAAACCTTCTCTTGACCCCTCCTCTTTGTCTAGCTATCGTCCGATTTCTCTTCTTCCCTTTCTTTCTAAGGTTTTGGAACGGGTTGTTTATTCTCGCTGTCTTTGAGTTTTTTGAAGCCAACTCCATTCTCGAACCCTTTCAGTCTGGCTTCCGCCCAAGGCATTCTACAGAGACAGCCCTCACCAAGATCTCAAACGATCTTTTACTGGCCAAGGCAAATGGCCTTTACTCTGTTGTCATCCTTCTTGATCTGTCTGCAGCCTTTGACACTGTTGATCACTCTCTTCTAGTTAATATACTTTCTGACCTTGGGTTCTCAGACTCTGTTCTCAACTCGTTTCGATCTGATTTGTCTGGCAGATCTTTTGCAGTGGTCACAGGTGGTCAGACTTCTTCTCCTGTTCCCTTATCTGTTGGAGTTCCCCAGGGCTCTGTTCTGGGTCCCCTTCTGTTTTCTCTCTACACACTGTCCTTAGGTAAACTCATTAGCTCTTTTGGTTTCTCCTACCATCTGTATGCCGATGACACCCAGCTGTATCTTTCCACCCCTGACCTTTCTCCAAGGCTTGAACAGCAAGTTTCATCATGTCTCCCAGCTGTCTCGCAGTGGATGCGCCATCGGTGTTTGAAGCTCAACATGTCCAAGATGGAGCTTCTTGTCTTTCCTCCTAAGCCCACCCTTCAACTCTCCTTTTCTGTCTCTGTGGACAACATTTCTATTCAACCAGTCCAGCAAGCCCGCAGTCTTGGTTTTATCTTTGACTCTTCTCTGTCGTGTATCCCTCAGATCCAGACCACAGCCAAGGTTTGTAGATTCTTTTTGTACAATATTGCTAAAATCCGACCATATCTCTCCACCTCTACTGCCAAGATCCTGGTCCATGCCCTTGTGGTCTCACGACTTGATTACTGTAACATCCTCCTGGCTGGGCTTCCTCTTTCTCACCTCCATCCTTTAATCTCTGTCCAGCATTCAGCTGCATGCATTATCACTTCCACCCACCGCTCTGACCACATCTCTCCTGTGTTGGCATCCCTTCACTGGCTCCCCCTCCCTTTCTGTATTCAGTACAAGCTCCTGCTGTCGACGTTTAAAGCCCTCCATGAGCTGGCCCCTCCTTACTTATCAGACCTTCTTTCTCCTCACCTTCCCACCAGGGCCTACGTTCTGGTAGTCAAGGTCTGCTGTCCCAGCCCAGGATTTCCTCTGCCCCATCTTGGATTTGCCCCTTTTCACTTGCTGCCCCTCACTCCTGGAACCTTCTTCCCCCGCGAGCAAGGGCCATCACTTCTTTTACCAGCTTCAAAACAGAGTTGAAGACCATCCTGTTCAGAGAAGCGTTCCCAGGCATTGCATAATTGTCACTTGCTATTTGATGTTCTTTTGATGCCTGTTTTATCGAACCATTTCCTGTATTGCTATGTACTTTATATGTATTAGCCTACTAGCCCCACCATCTTTCCCTTCTCCTTTTATGTCATGTCTTTTTAGATTGTAAGCCTGAGGGCAGGGAACCGTCTAATTAAAAAGATTGTATGTAAAGCGCTGTGTAAATTTACAGTGCTTTATAAATAAAGGTTAATAATAATAATAATAATAATAATAATAATAATAATAATAATAATATGCGCAACATTTAATTTTTTTAACCTGTGATGGCCAGGCTGAGAAGTGGCAAGACATGGGCAAGCCAATGCCTCCCTCCTCCATGGAAGTCAATCCCACCACAAAGCCACAGTCAGAACTTAAACCTCATCCTCATTTTGTTTTCTACCTTCACATCACAAAGTCACTGCCAAAATTTAAACCCCTGTATCACTCCGTTTCCCACTTTCTCAAAAGAAAGTTTCTGCCAGAATCTAAACTTCTAACTCTCCTCCCCCTTCACACCAGGAGAGTCCACAGTTTTTGGTATCACCGAGGTCCTACTGTACTTATCTGGAAGGTTCTAGAACTGTGTAGGTTTGGCGTGAACCTTCCCTCTGTATTGCTCATGGTCCTGTGCACCAAAGCCACTCTCCCGTCAGTTCTTCTTCATCTTCCACTAGAGAAACAGTTTTCATTAATTTGTCTATTTATTTATTTAATTAATTTATATCCTGCCTTTCTCCCAGAATGGAAATATAGTTGGCCTTCTACATTCATGGGTTTCTCTTTCATGGATTTGGTCATTGGTGGGTTTGTAGGTGCTGCTTAGGTAGCTTGACCTCTCCCCACTCATTCTTTTCACTTTTCTCCCCACAACCTCCTTTTAAAGCCACTAGCCCCTCACTTTGGATCCCAGCATGCTAAAACCACCAGCCCCTCACTGTGGATCCCAGCTTGCTATCGCAAACCCTCAGCCCCATTCTGAAGATCTTCCCAGCTAATTCACTTCTCCTCCCACCCACTCCATATGGAGGGGTGCAATGGAGCAAATGGAAAGGTAAAAAGTTAGGTAGCTATGCCTGCTGGTTAGTTATTTCTGCCATGAGTGGCTTTCTGCAGCAGAAAGCTCTTCAATTGTTTGAGGGTCTCCAAACAGTTTATAATGGATCATGATTTTCCAGGATTTTAAATCACACAGAGAGCCTCTGCTACCGACAGTGGGCAACAAGGACACAATGGGGTGTGGGCCTGATGTTATCTGTTCATCCATTCTGCTGTCTGTACACATGTAGAGGTTGTGTGGATTGAAAACAAATGAAGAGGGCTTATTTCACTTGAATTCAAGTGAGCTTTGCTGAATCACTGTCTGGAAGGAATAAGGGACTGGAAATATAGAATTGCTTTCTGGGGGCACTGATAGTCTGGATGACAGGAAAAAGACTGAATCTGAATCCTAACAAAGTGGCAGTACTGTTGGTTGTTAATCTGTTTTGGGAGGTGGTGTTTAACTGTTTCTGGAAGGGGGTGCACAGATCACTTTGACAAGTGGCTTAAGTGGCATTGTACATTTTTTACTAGCTAAGTCTTCTATGCTAGTTGTATTGACTGCATCACATGCATGTTGGTAACCTTCAGATTAGAATATCATGATATATAGTAGTGGGCCTGCTTTTAAAGAGTATCTGGAAACAGTACCTGATAAAATGGGCTGCATTCTGTCAATACACACACACACACACACACACACACACACACACAGTCGGCCCTTCTTATACACGGATTTTTAATGCACGGATTCAAGCATACACGGTTTGAAAATGTTCCAAAAAAGTATAAATTTACCTTGATTTTCCATTTTTTATAAGGGACACCATTTTGCTATGTCATTATATGTAATGGGACTTGAGCATACACGGATTTTTTAATACACGGGAGATCTTGGAACCAAACCCCAGCATATAACAAGGGTCCACTCTATTAGTCTTTAAAGTACCAAGACATTGTTTTGCTCCAGCCTACTAGTACAGTCCGCCCTTGCCTTACACGTGGGATCCGTTCCGAATGGAAACACCCCCCCCCCATCGTAAGGCAAAAAGTGCGTATGCTCAAGCCCCATTAGATATAACGGGGCTTGTGCATGCCATGCTCGCCATGCTCCCGATCCCCCGGCAGCTTCCGCGTAAGCTGGAAGCCACCTATAATGAGCCCGTGTATGACGTGGGCTCATTGCATTGTCTTTCCCTTGCCCAACTCAGAAGATGGAAACAACTAGCTCAAATACAGCCACTGACATTAACTGAGACCAGACCAAACAATGGAAACATGTCTCACCAGTGCTTGAAGTACAATCAGCCTTCTATATCCACAGATTCTTTATCCATGGATTCAAGCATCCACAGCTTGAAAATAGTCCAAAAATATATAAATTCCAAAAAAGCAAACCTTGATTTTGCCATTTTATATAAGGGACATTATTTTACAGCATACCTGTGTCATACGCGGCTTTTAACTTATGCTGAAAACCACACTCCTTGTCAATGGCATGCACACCCATGGCTTCAATGGTTTCATTAGTTTCAATGGGGCTCAAGCACATGCGCAACTTGCCTTGTGTGGCGGGGTCCGGAATGGATCCCCACGTAAGGCAAGAGTGCACTGTACTATCCATTGTATTTAATGAGATTTGAACATCCATGGATTTTGGTATCCGCAGGTGTCCTGGAACCATGCCCTAGTGGATACCAGGGCCCACTGTGTTCCACTGACTGTTAATCCATTACAAAGAGCAGTTCAGAATATTGGGATTAGTTTGATCTTAGATACTTAGCCAGTGAAGACCAGGTTGGTGGTTGCCTCCCAGAGGGCCTTCTCATCTGCCACTCCAAAAATATGAAATGATATGCTGAATGAGATCAGTCACATAACCACCTTCAACACCTTTACAAAGGCTATAAAGCCAGAGCTGTTCCAGCAGGACTTCCCAGACTGACTGATCCTCCCTTACTCTGGCACCGATTGCCTTCCCTACCTCAAATTAGCTCTCCTAATCCGCCTTTTAACTATTTTAATCTATACTTTTATGTGCTAATGTTTTCTTAGCAGTGAGGGAAATAGGGGCTTATACTTTACTGATTTTATTTTTATGTGTATTTTATAGTTTTATGTATTGTATTATATATGGTATTGTACTTTGTAACCTGCCTTGATCCGTAGGGAGATGCGGGATAATAATAATAATTTGTCAATATCGCCTGTCATACTGCCCATACATCTTTGCCATCTTAGATGAGTCTGATGGCTACAAGAGCCGTTTTAACCATGACACATTTCGGGTAGAATTCTTCTGACATAGGCTCATCTGGTGTTTTATAGGTGCAAGGAGATGCTTTAATATTCTTTCTTTCTGTTTTGATTAGTTTTTGTAAATCACCTCCAAAGATTAGAATTTAAAGGTGATACACATATTTTTAAATTAAAAAAAAATCTTGGAAGATAAGTTCCCTGATGGTGATTGAGGAAAAGAGTAGAAAACCTAATTTGAGACCATTCATCTATGATATGAGAAAAAAGATAGAAAACCTAATTCGAGACCATCCAGCTATGATATGGGAAATATAGCCATTTATTATTAAAACATTATTTGTTAATACATTTATTATAACATATGCTTTCATGGACTGTAGCCTACTTCCACTAAATGCGTGGAGTGTTATCCAGAATTTATGGTGTATGTGTGTAATACACATGGCTGGGGATAGGATCATAGGCAGTGAGGTCAGAGGGGAATTAAATGCAAAAAGTACTGACAGTGATAATTACATCATTAAACTGCACATTCACCAAACTGTGGCTGATAGCACAAACTTCCTGGCACTAGGCAAGCCAATTAACACATGTAGTGTGATAAGAAACCATTAGACCTATTCATCCTCTCATGATAGACTGGAACTTCTTAATGAATTATAATTTAGCAGTCTCTCACTTTAATCTTCCTTAGAATTTTATTTGTTTCACAAAGGATACTTTAAGGTCTGTGACTGAGCACTTGTTAATCCCTTTCTTTAGTATACAGTAATTGCATGTTTTTGTTTGTAATGTAATATTTGTTGTGTTATAAACATATATGTGTATTTTATGGATAATTTGCATGTGTCATGGAGTGTCCTGGGAGATTTCTCTTTTGTTTCTGAAAATTCCCATTTTTATGTCTGGTTTATGTCTATTATTTTGCAGAGCAGTTGGCTTGTTGGTCCTATGTAGAATACATAGGCATTGCTGACAGAAGATAATATATACCATGTGGGAAGATGAGCATGTGAATGAACTCTTCATGTTGTGGGTGACAGTATTAGGCCCTATAATAATGTTGCCAGAGTAGAATAATAGTAGACTTACATAGCTACCCCTTCAGAAATTATGGTATGAGAATCTCCATTGGCTCTTGCCCTAATTTTTGAACATACTGTCGGCCCTTATCTACAGATTTTTTATTCACGGTCTCAAACATCCACAACTTGAAAATATTTTTTTTAAAGTAAAAATTCCAAATAATAAACCTTGATTTTCCAGTTTATATAAGGAACGCTATTTTACTATGCCATTGCATTTAATTGGACTTGAGCATTCACATATTTTGTTATCCTTGGGGAGTCCTGGAACCAAACCCCAGCGGATACCAGGGGCCCACTGTAACTGAGGGGTGTTTTTTGTTATTTGTTTTTTAGTCCAAGAGAAATGATAATAAGCTTTTTGTGCTGTTTACTATCAACATTTCAGATCTGTTAGTAATCTGTGAAACCATTTAAAGATGTGGAATTGTGATCTAAAAGCCAGATCTGCAACTATTGGTATCAGAATAAATAATTTTCTAGATTTCTGTGAAAAGCATTTGTCATTTTGGGGTAGTGCCTTTAACTGGTATCAGATTTGTAATTGTCCATTACAGCTGTATGTTTTTCATAAATATATGTGCTCCTATAAGTGTGTAAATTAACAATTAAATGGTTCCTAATTTTCATCCCAGCCCTGTGCTTCCTAAGGAACTAGTGTGGCACACTATTTAACCTGAGGCACTCCAGATCAATATGGATAAGATTTGTAGCATCAAACAGCTGAAATCTTTATGTTCTTTGGAAAGAGGGTTTCCTAGGCATCTTTCTACAAGTGACTGAAAGTTTACATAGTGGTTTCAAGGTGCTTCAGTAAGCTCTGTATTCTAGGTTTGCTTTTTATTCAATCAAAGGGATCATTTCCAGTGCAAGATTTTGTGAGCAATGTTTCCTGATATGTAGATTTGTCTGAGCTATATGGGCAGTGACATCCATACCAGACACTAGTAAGTGAACTGGTAATCCTTTCTGGACATTGTATTTTGTGGCCGGCTTTGGAAGCAAAGTTCACACAGAGAGAATGATATAGTATACTATATCTTTCAATCTTTTGTACATCCAAATTATAAAGAATGTATTCTGGACTCACAGTAGAAAGTACAGTAAGTTCTATTTACTTGCCATACATCCTCATCATCCTAGAAATTCACCTATATCAACCTCTTTTTATATTTTACATATGCTCATAGGCAAAATAATTTAATAGACAGTCAGGGTCTCATATGTATTCTCTTTCTGATGTCTGGCTTTTTGACTCTAATCTTTGTTTTGTTGTTGACAACTTTGCATTTCCAGTTTTTAAACAGCTGAAAAACTCTTTTCAAGGTCTTGTGTGAGATGTTAGGATGTCCCTTGTGATGTCAAAGTTCTTGCTTCCCAGTAAGGAGGAGGACCTCATCTTTGATGACGGTACTGGCACCTATTATCTGCCCCTCTACCCTTCAGAAGTTTGAGCTGGACAGTTCGTTCAAACTTTCCATACCGATGAGCCCCGTCTACCCTCTCGTATGGCCTCAGCAGCAGCCCCTTGCTCCCGGCCTCCCTCCACGATGTCACACGCAGACCAGCCGTGGGCCCTTCTGTCTATGTCCGCAATTCCACTCCAGCAGGCTCCTCTGGTCTCCAAGGCCCCTCTGGCCTCTTCTGGGTCCTTTCAAGACTCTCCTCTGTATTCCAGGCCTCGCCCCAGAACTCACTCAGTCTCTTCCGAATCGGCTGACTGTTCCGAATCAGACTACACTCATGTCCATCAGAGCCAAGCCTTCACTGTTCATGAGGCGGCATCTCCCACCAATGATGTCAAGTCATTCACCGAACAAGTGATCTGAATGGGCAAAGCTCTCCGTGTCGAAGTCCTCCATACGGACTTGGAAGCTCTTGACCCCATTGACGAATGTGTCCAGGGTAGGGTTCCAACCCCACCTTCCATCCCGTTTCTCCCTTACCTGTTGAAGATTGTCAAGTGCTCTTGGACTGTCCCTTCTTCATCTCAACCTGTCTCCAAGAAGTTGGACAATTTATACCGGATCACTCCTTCAGAGGGTTCTTGGCTCTTCAAGCACCCTCGTCCAAACTCTGCCATCGTCAAAGCTCTGATTCACACCCAAGGCTGCAGTGTCCCCGAATGATAAGGAGGGCCGCAAACTGGATGCCATGGCTTGAAGGTCCTATACTTCAGTGATCCTGGACCTGAAGGTCGCAAACTATGCAGCCTGCATGGCCGCTTACCAGCAACACTTGTGGGAACGTGCCCTTCTTCTTCCTGGTCTCTGTGAAGCATACAGTGGACCCTTGTTATACGCTGGGGTTTGGTTCCAAGATCCCCCGTGTATAACAAAATCCGTGTATGCTCAAGTCCCATTCAATATAATGACAAAGCAAAATGGTGTCCCTTATAAAAAATGGAAAATCAAGGTTTGAGATTTGAAATTTATACTTTTTGTGAACATTTTCAAACCGTGTATGCTTGAATCTGTGTATAAAAAATCTGTGTATAAGAAGGGCCGACTGTACAAATGGGTTATTCTGCGCCTGCGCAGCATTTCTGAATCCTACTGGAATCGCTAAGGAAGACTTTTTGGCGGTAGCTCCACCCACCCTCAATATAGGCAGGATGTCTTCCCTCCCTTTCTCAATTCCTTTTGTCTGCCTCATGAGCAGCTTAGGAACCTCACTTAGAATCGCTCCTTCCTTAGCTTTTGCTTTCATTTCCTGCATTTGCTCTGATTTTGTTTGACTAACTACTCTTTGGATTGTGATTTGGACTTGGTTTTGGACTCTGGTTACCTCTTCATCCCTTGGCTTTGGTTCAAAGATGTCTGCACACTCTTTTAAGAAGTGCACAGAATGTGGGACAAATATCCCGGCACTTGACAGACACTCCTTGTGCCTCCTCTGCTTGGGCGAGGGCTACATCCCTGCTTCCTACCCTCACTGCATGGCCTTCACTCCGCTGGCCAGGAAGAATAGGGAGATGCGCTTGAGATCCATGCTCTACGCACAAATTTTGAAGCCTCCCTCCACCTCTAGAGCCTCTGTCAAGGCTGTGGCCGCCAAGGGCAAGCTCCCATCTTTGGCCTCAGGGGTCCTTGCCAAGGCTACTGCTGCCGAGGGCACTACCCCTTTGTCTTCTCCGAGGGTCCCTGCCAAGGGTACTGCTGCCGAGGGCAAACCCTCTCCGGAAGTTTCTGGGTCACCATACAGACGGAGGTCTTCGGACCAGGATGTGACTGGCCACCCATCCTCACCAAAGAGGAAAAAGCCCTCAGACTCCAAACTGGAGAAAAGGAAGCACGAATCTCAGGACAAGTTCAAGGACTCATCCCATCACTCCGGGAAGAAGTCCCGTCCCTGTCCGGACTCTGACTCTTACCCCCGGTCCTGTACCAACACGCCCACCCAGCCTGCTGACACCGAACTGGGCTCGGTACTGTGCGCCCAACCCGCGCCTCATCCTCAGCTGTCTCCTTGTCCCGGCTCTCGGGTCCGACCAGACACCTCTCTGCATTCCTTGTCTGAACGCTACCAACTCTGTTTTGATCAAGCCACAGACACCTATTTTTTTGCCTCTTGATCCTTCTGAAGTCCACGGAGGCTGTTTTGTTTCAACCTTCCAACCTGTTGAACCTCTCTTGCCTCCTCCAAGGTCATCTGCCACGTCCATCCCACTTTGGTCTCACCTCTCCTCGGCCTTCCAAGTGGAACCAGTCCGGCCCATACAGTCGGCGTCTGCTGTCTCCCTGCAAGTGCGCCCATCGTTTCTGATACCGGTGACCACTAAGGCCCTCTCAGCCTGCAACAGGACCAGGTCAGCCTCTGCAGAATCCACAGACCACTCCGTCTTCGACTGTCCTGGCTCTACAGTGGCAGGTGCTCGCCTTTCTCGAGGCCCCCTCTCCTTCAGATGACATTTTTTCCTTTTCGGAACAAATGATCCAGATGGGCAAGGCCCTAAACATTGAGGTTCTCCATGCAGACTCTCAAGCTCTTGATTGCATTCCTACCTTCGATGTCCGGGATTGCAAAGAGTTCTTGGCCCACTTTGTCCATGGCCCAGCCTTCCACCAAGAAACTTGACAATCTCTACCGTATCACAACCTTGGAAGAGATTTGGCTTTTTGAGCAACCTCGCCCAAATTTGGCAATTGTGGATGCCTCACAAATTTCCTCAGCACACAAATTTACCCCGAAGACAGATTTGACCCCTAATGACAAAGAGGGTCGTAAGCTCGACACCATGGCACGGAAATCCTACGCCCCCGTGGTCCTGGACTTCAAAATCCAATTGATAACAGACACCGATGTGAAGCAGCCTTTGGCAGAGCTGTTCTCCTTTCCGGAATGCACTAAGGTTAGTTGGCACTTGTCAAATAACTGACAATCACACTGTTTTTCTGGTTTAATAATTTATTTATTGCCAGGACACTCTCTCCTCCACAGAGGAACAAGCTTGCCAGTCTAACCCATTTGTGTCCTTCGCAGAGACCACAAAGATGAAGGACAGATGCTTACATGTAACTGTAGTTCTTTGAGTGGTCATCTGCGAATCCACAGAAATCCCACCCATCCTTCCCTCTGTCGTGTCCTTCTCTCTTCCTTGTCTGCTCTTACGGCAGACCTTTTTGGACCTGAGAAAGGGCAGGAAGACATCCTGCCTATATAGAGGGATATATAGAGGGTGGACGGAGCTACCGCCAAAAAGTCTTCCCTAGTGATACCAGTAGGATCCGGAAAAGGCGCAGAATGACCCATTTGTGTGGATTTGCAGATGTACACTCGAAGACCTACAGTTACAGGTAAGCAACCTGTCCTTCCCCTCTACAATGACCTTCCAGAGGAAAAGAAGCACCTATCGCTGACAATCCATGCAGAGGCACACTCTCTGGCCTCACAACATCACCTCTGCCAGACATTTGGCCAATTTTGCCACCAGACCACTCTCCGGTGCCATCGCCCTCTGCCGCCATGCCTGGCTGAGGCCCTTCAACTTGACAAAGAACAAAATGAAGAACACAGCCCGTAAATACAGTATGCCCTCCTCCACAATTCCTTGGTCTCCCCACCCATAACAATGCCGTTCAGAATGACAAAGACCTTCCTACCTCCCCTAACCAGGGTAGATCCAACCAGCTTCTGATTTTCAACAGAAGCGTTTTCCCTCTCAACAGCAGTCCTTGTCTTCGGGATAACACCAGTCAAAATCAAAATATAAGCAACCCTTCCAAAAGAAGGATTCTGACCAGGGCAAACGACACTTCTGAAGTTTTTCAGCGCACTTTGATCCTTTGCCCCCTCGTTTGGGGACCGCTTGGCCCACTTTTACCACTCTTGGGCCTCCATAACATCTGACTCTTGGGTGCTTAAAATTGTCTGGAGGGGCTACGCCCTCGAGCTCCAGCATCTTCCCAAAAGCGCAATATTTTGTCTACACCCCCCCTTCAGACTCCCTTCTCGACGAAGTGTGCTCTCTTTTCAGCAAAGGGGCCATCGAGCCCGTGTCTTCTCAAATTTGAGACTTTTTTCTCTACATATTTCATTGTCTCAAAACCCATTCTGGACCTGCGCCTCTTGAACTCTTTCATCTTTTATAAGCGCTTCCATATGGTAACTCTCGCTTCCATGTTGCCTCTAATACAAGAGTCAGATTGGTTCGCCAATTTGGACCTTTAGGACGCTTATTTTCACATCAGCATCCGTGAGGACCACCAAAACCTCCTTGTCTTTTCTGTTGATCCTGACTCCTTTTGCTACCGTGTTTTGCCCTTCAGACTTTGCACAGCACCGAGGGTGTTCACCAAGTGTATGGTAGTCGTGGCAGCATACCTCCACCAGCAAAACATCATTGTTTTTCCATATCTCGACGACTGGCTATTTGTTGTTCCAACTAGACACATGCTCTCCAGACATTTCAACTATGCTCTCTCCCTCCTTCGAGCCTTAGGATTGAGGCTCAACACAGAAAAATCCAGTCTCTGTCCAACCCAAAGAGTGCGCTTCATAGGCGCCATGTTAGATTTAATGGTGTCGAGAGCATACCTTCCTCAAGACAGGTTTGCAAACCTCAGGTCCGCCATCCAATGCTGCCTCGCTTCCAGATGCATCATGGCGTGAACAGCTCAGGTTGCGCTGGGCCACATGGCATCCACGATGTATGTCACTCCTTGGGCCCGACTCTGCATGCGCCCCTTCCAATCCTGATTTCTCTTGGTGTTCAACCCAGCCAACCCATAATTGGATCACCATCCCAAGGCTGGTGGCTTGCTCCCTTGGTAGCTTGATCCACGGAACACCTGCATGGGCATGCCCTTCCTACCTCCTCAGCCCCAGGTCATGCACACTACAGACACTTCCACCACCGGATGGGAAACCCATTGCAATGACCTCTTGTCAAAGGGAGATGGTCTCCTGCAGAGTGCCGCTACCATATCAACACCCTGGAGATGTTAGTGTTCCGGAAGGCCCCCAAATCCTTCAAAACCTCACTTTGAAACCAGGTGGTCCTTCTCCTCACTGACAACACGACAATGATGTATTACATCAACAAGCAGGGAGGCACCAGATCTTCCACTCTTTTCGATCTCACCCTGCAAATTTGGAACTGGTGTGTACCCAGGCATATCCCTCTACAAGCCATCCACCTCCCAGGGGAGGAGAACAAGCTTGCAGACAGACTGAGCAGGGCTCCAGACTCCTGCCACAAGTAGCAACTCAATCCTCTCATCATCTGCCATCTGTTCTCCCTCTGGGGAACTCTGGACATTGACCTGTGTGCCTCCCACCTGAACTTCCAATGCAGTCAGTTCTGCTCCAGGATTCTGTCCGATCAGTCGTTGGGAGATGCCTTCCTCTTCCACTGGTCAGACAAAATGGTCTATGCATTTCCTCCCTTCAGAGGATGATAGCCAAGCTCCAAACAGACCACTCGGATGCAATCCTTGTCACCCCTTGGTGGCCAAGACAACTGTGGCTTGCTCCTCTTCTCTACCTCTCCAAGATCCAGTTTCGGTCTCTGCCTCTCCATCCCAACCTTCTGACCCTCCACAATGGTCAGGTTCGCCAACCCAACGTCAACACTCTCCATCTCGTGGCCTGGAGGATTCTCCCTTGAACTGCCTCTCAGCTCCGGTTCGACAAGTCACCTTGGTCTCCCATAAGCCTTCCACTCAACATTCCTACTTCCTCAAGTGGAACAAATTTGTGTCTTTCTTGGCTGACGGGACTATCCTCCTCGGATGTTGATGTTGTCCCTGTTGTTCTTGAGTTTCTCAACTCCCTCTCTGGGTCCGGCCTCTCCATCTCCTCCCTGAGATGCTACCTCACGGCAATTTGTGCCCACTATCAGTTTCCCAGCCGCCCCTCCTTTTTGTTGACCCTCTGCTAAAGAAGTTTTTCAAGGGTCTGACCAATCTCAAGCCCCCATCCGCTGCTCTGGCTCCTGCTTGGGACCTCCAACTTGTGTTGGTAGCCCTGCCTACGGCTCCCTTCGAATCTCTAACTTCCTGTGACCTAAGGCTTCTCACCTGGAAGACAGCATTTTTGGTCACACTGACTTCTGCATTTCAGGCCAGTGAAATTTATGACCTCTGTACCAACTCTCCCTACCTCAAATTCTTTAAGGATAAAGTCATTCTCCGACCGGACATTTCCTTTTTGCCAAAGATAGTCTCTATCTTCCATCTGAACAAAGACATTGCCCATCCAACGCTTGCCCTGAACCCCACTGACAGCAAGCGCCGACTCCACTCCCTCAACGTCAGATGGACTTTGGCTTTCTACCTCTATAGGACTTCGGTCTCAAGACGTTCTCGCCAACTTTTTGTTTGCTATTCAGTTTCCAAACTGGGACTCCCTGTCACCCCACAACGTTTCTCCAAGTGGGTGACCTCCACTAGCCACCTTTGTTATGAACTTCTTGGGAAGACTCCCCCTGCTCGAATTCGAGCCCATTCAATCAGGGCGGTAGCCACTTCTGCTTTCTTGCCCGGAATATCCTTGGAGGACATACGTAAGGATGCAATCTGTTCACAACCTCTGATCTTTATCAAGCATTACAGACTTGATACCATACACCGCTGTGAGGCAGCCATTGGCAGAGCTGTGCTCTTCACTTAGGTTAGATGACAGCTGTTAATGATACACGCTTACACTGTTTTTTTCCTGGTTTATTATCTTTATTGCCAGGACATGCCCTCATTCGGGAGACATTTAGCTTGTCAGTCTAACCCATTTGAGTGTTCATCTGCGAATCGACACAAATCCCCTCCATCCTACCCTCTGTCATGTCCGGCGCTTTCTTTCTTGTCTGCTCTTTCGGTGGATTGTTTGAACTGAGAAAGGGTGGGAAGACACTGAGTCTATATAGAGTGTGGGCGGAGCTACCGCCAAAAAGGTATTTTCTAGCGATTCGCAGATGACCACTCAAGAACTACAGTTACATGTAAGCAGCCTGTCCTTCTCCCTGCTGCCACATGCGGTAACTGTTCATTCTAGTCTATCTGTCCCAAAATGGCACTGTGGGAGTGAGTTTGCACAGACAGGAAAAGAGCAGGAAACACCACCACACAAAGCAGTCAATGAGGTTGTGCAGTGGTTGAAAGGACCCTGAAAAGAAATGTTTCATGTAATCCTCATTCCCACCATGCCCCAAAGGTGACTGGTTCTCATTGACTTTTTTGCACACCAATAGTTTGCCTGAAGGCCTTCCTCCCTACTGCCTAGAGCCCACAATTGGAGCCCTGGTGGTGCAGTGGTTAAATGGTGGTACTGCAGCCACAATGTTGTAAGTTGAATCCTAGAGAAGGGCTCCAAGGTCCACTCTCTTGTAGGTCGGTAAAATGAGTACCCAGCTTGTTGGAGGCAATTGGCTTACACATTGTAAATGGCTTAGGGAATGCTAGTACATTGATAAACGGTATAGAAATGTACTTGCTATTGCTGTTGATCAGGTGATGGTGGTCTTGGCAGCCATGGTTTAACCCTCTAATGCATCTGTTTCTAGGGGCCTGTGTTCGACTTCCATGCAGACCAGAGCGTCTTAGCTTGTTCCGAGGTCAGATCAAACATCTTGATCTTGACACCCTCAACTTCACACCTTGCAGGATTTTCACTAGCATCCTTGTCCACTGCTGTCAGGTACATTATTACACTTTTACCAAACATTCATACTCTCACTAGCAGAGAAATGTTGCTTACTAGCAATCAAGACTTCTTGACTCCCTTTCTCATTCCACCTTCCAAAGCCAGTGCTAGATGTTTTCTGGAAATTCATATTATTTTCCAGGAGTGTGTTTCTTTCATCTATCCAGTGTTACCTCACTGCAGTTTCTGTGAACTTTCAGCTGCTTGGGAAGTCTTCCACCACCTCTTTCATCGCGGATTGTGCAATAATTGTTTTGTGTTGTTATATATTTTAACTGGGTCCTACTATGTAATTTTTAATTTGGGTGGGAGGTTTAGGCAGGGTTTTTGTGGGTTTTAATGTTTGAACTTTATGTACTATATAATCATGTTGTTACTCGCCTTGATCCCCAATACAGAAGAGGCAGGATTAGGGTTGCCATAAACCAGGACCTCCAAACCGGGACAAATGTAGGACATTTTCAAATGTAGGACACATTTTTATAAAAATGGAGGACACACAAAAAATTTGATGATTTTTAAAAAATGTTAATCTAAATGCATGTTTCTAAGGCATGATTAAAATGGAGGACATTTTGGCATTATTCCTAGACAGATGGCAGAAATGGACTTCCCTTTCTGGCCATATTTATATATTTAATAATAAACATAATGAAAAAAAATCAAAACAGGGGTGTATATATTTAATAATAAAAATAACGAAAATAAAAATAAAAATCAAGACAGGGGTGTATATATTTAATAATAAAAATAATGAAAATAAAAATAAAAATCAAGACAGGGGTGTATATATTTAATAATAAAAATAATGGAAAAAATAAAAAAGCAATAATAAAATTAATAAAAAAACAAGCAATAATAAAAATTAATAAAATAAAAAAATAAGTATTTTATATTTTTAAAAATTAATTAAAAACAAACAAACAAAAAATCCAAGGCAGAGCTAATGGCCACTGACTCACCTTTCCTCCTCCTCTTCCTCAGGCTCACGTGTGCGCAGGGAAGCGAGGCAGGCGCACGTGCTGCTACTGGCCCCTGCTGAGGCCCGGGTGGTGCACGCAGAGGAGCCCGTCCCCTTTGGCCAGCTGGCAACAAAGCAGGGGACGAGCTCCTGTTTTAGAGAGCCCTGGCCCTGGCGCGGGAGGCGCGACGGCGGTGGCGGCAGTGCTGCTGCCGCCGAGAAAGAGGAGGAAGGCAGAGCCAGAGGAGGAGGTGGGCTGGTGCTGCCCACCAGTCCAGGAAGAGAAGGAGGAGGTGGGTTGGCGCTGCAGCCAGCCACATTAGCGGCAGCGGCAATGGCCACAAGAGCGGGCCCCGGGCCGGGACAAATACATGGGTGGGGGCCAAACCGGGCCGTGACTGGGAGGGGACCCCAAAAGCGAGATTTTCCCCACGGCCACCGGGATATGGCATCCCTAGGCGGGATATAAATACATATTTCATTCATTCATTCATTCATTCATTCCTGCTTTCTCAGTTCTCTTAAGAGGTTCTTAAAAAGCTATAGGAACCTGCGTTTTTGGTTTCTTTCTTGGAAGAGTGCTTTCCTGATAGCAATTGTGTCCACAGATGGGCTGAAGAACTTTCTGTTCTCTGGGTGCCCTGTCCATATCTGAATCTCCACCCCAATCTAATTGTCTTGAGGCTAGACATTACCTTTTTACCTACGGTAGTATCTGCATTTTATTCCAACCAGGACATTGTTCTCTTGGTTTTCTGCAGAATCCTCTTTTCCGTATTCAAGAGGAAGTTGTGCTATCTAGATGTACGGGGAGGGCTTTAGCCTACTACTTTGACAGAACTTTGGCCTTTTGAAGTTCAGAAGGACTCTGTGTGCTATGTGTCAATGATGAAACAGATGCCTGTATCGTCACAGTGCTGCTCAAAATGGATGATGTCAGCAATCCATTTCACTTATAAACTGTCTTGGAAGGATCCTGTGGCTCAAATTTGAGTCTATGTCATGCAGATTGTTGCCACAATTTCTGCTTTCTTGACCAGTGTACTGTTTGAGGGCATTTGTTGGGCAACTACTTGGTTGCAGCCAATGACCGTTATAACTCATTGCAGCATGGACTTGAGGTTATGAGTTGATACTACCTTCAGGAGATCTATACTTTATATTTCTATATCTTGACTATTATTGACATTTCAGGCCAAGTCTTTCTGCTGAAACTTGGTTTTGTATTGTGTATTGATGTTTCAGATTAATTCTGTTTTCTGAAACTTGTTCTGGATTGATATTACAGTACCTTGTTTGGATAGGATGTGCTATGCTCGTGTTTGAAAGCTGCATTGCTTTGAAGTTTAGTAAATCTCTGATTTGTTTGCAATGACATTCCAGTCTCTCACTTATGTAGCCTGCTTGTCTTCCATCTATGTGAGTCACATAGATCACAAAGAAAAAGGCTGGATGGTTGGAAATGCTTTGATTGGGTATTCCTGCATGACAAGAGGCTTGGACTGGATGGCCTTTTTGGTTTTTTCCAACTCTATGATTCTATGATGGTAAAAAGGACAGGTTGCATACCTATAGCTGTAATTCTTTGAGTGGTCATATGTGAACTCACACAACCCTGCACATCTGCCCTGTGTCATGTCCTGTCTATCCTTTGGATTGCTGCATTGGTGTCTTTTGAACTGGTGGCTTCAGTGGGAAGGGTCTTATCTAGGGGTGCTGGAAGTGGGCAGGACTGCCACCAAAAAACTTATAAAATATTGTAGAATGCACAGGCACAGTATAACCCATTACTGTCAGTTCACAGATAACCACTCAAAGAACTATAGTTACAGGTATGAAACATGTCCATGCATAATGTATCAAACATAAAGTTAGAGAAGGAAGAGAAATTAGCATGGGCTCCACTTGAAGTAAGCAGCAGCCAAAGTGTTTTCTGTAAACATAAATGCATAGCAATGAAGAAGAGGAAAAAGAGGAGGTGTTTCAAAGTACAACCTGGATATGGTATCAGCAGGCTATAAACTGAAAAACTGAAAAAGAAATACCTAATAAATGGCATCTATAACGTATAAAGGTTTAAGGTTAGTATTTCACTTAACATTTAAAGTTAGTATTCATTTTTTCAAATGAAATTAAAAATTCTGTCTTTTCTAAGACTGTATATAATGTAAGTATTCATGCTGTTGTGTTCTTTCAAGTTGTTTCAGACCTTTGGCAATCCTAAGGTAAACTTGCTACTGGTTTTTCTGTGGCCGAGAGTATTAACTTGCCCAGGTTAATAGAAGCAATATTGTAGGACTATTTGTAACATTAATTTTAGAGAAATTAATTCCAATCCTCCACACAGAAACTGAAAAATGCATAGGCTTCAAAATGTAAGAAATTAGCATTGCAGAAGTATTTTTTAAAAATGCTTTATAATTATTCATAAATATTTTCTTATTGTGTAAAAAGCCATATTTTTAGGATCACAGTTTAATATATACAGACAAGTAATATTTGACTGCAGTTTAACTTTATGAGCACATACCTCAGCTTCGTGTTCTTCTCCCCACCCCATTTTTTAATATAGCTACAAGACAGTTGGAAACTATCTTCTATTTTCAATTAACCATATGTCTCACTATGTCTAAACAAGAACATGCTATCAATAATGTTAACTATGATTTATTGCGGTATAACAAGATCACTAACCACAGTTTGAGTTGACATATGTCAGGAAATCTTAGTTAACACTAGCCACAGTTTGTCCAAGTTTGAACATAATGAGAATTGTTTTTCCAAGATAGTGAGGGGAAATACTTGGATTTCCTCACAGTCAATGAAGGTAGGTGAAGGGAAGTGCATAACCCAAGGCTTATTGTGTATATAACAATAAACTATGACTTTGTTATATGTGAAATGGTTATGAGGCAGTAAAGAAGTGGGATGGAGAAGCAAAAGAAGCAGACGATTACATCATATCCAATGGTAGCATGTTAGAAAGAGTTCATTTAAGTGGAAGGGGCTTAAGGGGTGAAATTGTTTTAATGTCCTTTTTCAATTGATTTTTCAAAGATTACTTTGTACCATGCTTACCACAATTACACAACACTATGCTATTCTGTACTGTATTACATAGCTACATATATGTTTTAGTAGTCTCTAGCCTGTTTTCTTGGTAGGGAATTGCACATTCAATATAAGGTGGACATTATATGTGATATATTTATCCCTTTTGCTCCATACTGTAATGATTTGGCAGGCTATGCATTGACAGAGTAGATGTTTGCAACTTCATCCTAACTGTTAAGTATCTCTTCTGTGTCTCTGTCTATCTACAAGTTTAAGTGTCTCAAGGTTTATTTTAAGCCTTTGCCTGAATAGGTTGAACATTGCAATTTATTTTGTAGACTAAGAACATTTAGATTGGGAAGGTCAACATTACTTTAAATGTTATAATATATAAAATAAAATAGAATATGTTCTGTAAGGACAGAATGTGTTTTGGTTTGGTTTGATTGTAAAATGTACACACATTTTTGTAGATTTTAAAATGGTGGGGTTTTCCTCACTTTTATGATTTATATGGTATATGTCTTACTGTCTTGCTTTTTAAATATGCCCTCATCAGTCCAGTTCAAACAATTATCGGATTAATAAACTATGGTTATTAAGATGTGAATAAACATCAGAGCTGAGTTCTCCTCTATTGTCCCTTCCCTCTTCTCTTCCTTCTGGGCTTTTTGTCATTTTAAAAAATTATTTGATCTTTTTGCCAATTTTTTTTAATCCCAAAATTTTCCCAAATGCACTATTGGGAAATTGAGTGGCACTTTACCATGTTTTTGGTTCCCTTGGGCAGTTCTGTGTCTTAGAGCAGTGATGGAGAAACCTTTAGGGGCCAAGTACCCCAACTAAAAGGCCTTCCAGCACTGGGTGTTACCTGGTGTGGGGGGTGAGAGTTCTGGGGACTTCTGGGGATGGGACTTCCAGGGCAAGACTTCTTCCCCCTGCCCTCCTGGGCCTTCAGCTGCCTCTCCATAGACAGATGAATCTCTGCGGCGGGGGGGGGGGGGGGGGGGGAAGGACAGCCGCTTGTTCCTCTCTCCCATGCCTTCAGCTGCCTCTCCGGAAGCAGCTGAAGGCCTGGAACAGCCAGGAAGGAGGAGGAACAGGTGCACACCTGTTCCTCCTTTTCCCTGCCCTCTGCATGCTATGAAAAATGGCCTTGCATGCCATTTCTGGCACACATGCTGTAGGTTTGCCACCATGGCCTTAGATGATCCGTTTTTCCAATGTGAAGTGACCTGGAAATCAACTTCTGGGTCATTTCCTGTTGGAAAAAGTGCTTTTCTTGAGTCATTGGCCAAGAAAAGGCCAAGATAATGGAGAAACTGCCTCCCATGCCCTTTAGGAGGTGTTGCTGAGCATTTGGGTGCAACAAAAAACAACACAAAACAAAACAAAAATCTTGGGTTTTTCCCTCAGAAAGGACTAAATCAGAAAATTGTGGTAAATTGTGTTATAGTCACTAGCTTAAATAATTTTTTTAAAAGTGTTCTATTAAAGCAAGTTGTTTTGGTTGAATTTATGTTAATTGAAGGATTTATTTCTGGATGTCATTTCTTGTACTATGAAATAAAGTAATGAAAAAGAAGCAGCCGACATTACTTACTGGTCTAACAACAAATAGGTGCCAATAAAGTGTTAAAGTTAAAAATTTTAAGCTGAAACAGTCAGCTGGTGGCGCAGTGGTTAAATGCCTGTACTGCAGCCATTCACTCAAAACCACAAGGTTGCGAGTTCAAGACCAGCAAAAAGGGCCCAAGCTCGACTCAGGCTTGCATCCTTCCGAGGTCGCTAAAATGAGTACCCAGACTGTTGGGGGCAAATTAGCTTACTTGCTGTTCACCGCTATGATCTTTGGAATAGCGGTATATAAATAAATAAATAAATAAATAAATAAACAAAAACAAAAATTGTTGTTCCAGTTCGAGTGTTGTAAAATAGTAATAATTGCCAGTCTTAAAAAAAAAATAAGGAGCATTTTTTAAAAAAAATATTTGGTTTAAACTTGGTTTAACCCAGCCAATCCTGTGATGGAGCCATCAGAGTAATATAATTGTGTAGTGTGGACACATTTCTACTTTGGAGTAGCAAGATTGTTTCTAGATCTGTGCAAATAAGACAGAAGTGTTCCTGATACTGTCATGGTATCCTTTGCAAATATTGTTTGCATGATTTCAAACACAGTCTCTCTTATTTCAGGACTAGAAATCTGATTTAAAACTAAAACTCCATGTCAGTTGTTACTTGCTGTTAAGATCTGTAAGGTAGGGATGGGGTTCAGCTGCCAGTTCTAATTATTATTATTCTTGACACTAGTCCCAAAACTGGTATGTGAGCTATAGATATATAGGAGAGCAAGAGATCAAGAGTAAATATGGTTCCAAATTCTCAGCAGCAAATGATGCAGGAATGTTTTAGGTTCTAAAACAAAATATAGCCTGTACCCCTGCCTCCTCTGTAATAAAATGCTCCCTTGTTTCTGCAGGTATTTGCATACGTCTCAGGAACACAGATCCAAAACACACTGCAGAAATAATCCAGTTTGAGACCACTTTTACTGCCCTGGCTCACTGCTAGGGAATTCTGGAAACTGTAATCTTCTGAGATTGGTCAGAGAGATATGGTGCCACAACAAACTATAATTCCCTGGATTCCCTAGCACTGAGCTGGGGCAGTTAAAGTGGTCTAAAACTGAATTATTTCTGCAGTGTGTTTTGGACCACAGACTGTTTCATTGAGGAGTTTAATGTGTTTGTGTCTTTCATAAGTAGGCAGGTTGTCGGAGTGCCTGATGCTTTTAACATGCGGGCGGGAGAGTTAGACTCACATACATTTTGGCTTTTTATGAACAATCCCTGTGCCAGCAGCATCTCCTGCTTCCTCACTTCCACTTGAATGCTTTCAGGTGGAAGTGGCCCTCCACATGTTGTTGGACAGCAACTCCCAACATCCCTCACCATTGACTATGCTGACATACAGTCTAGCAACTCCTAGAGGACTGCATGAAGGAGCTGCAGTCCTTCCGCCCTTAATTTTGTTTATCATCTCGTGAGAACCAGGAATTCTGGTTTTGGTTTCCCCCTAAAAACCCAGGCATAAGACACAGTTTCCTGTGGGCTCAGGCCACTGGCTTTTCAGGAAAGAGAGCAGCCAAAGGTTCTGGTTTGCATATGGAAATGTGGCTTATTAGGTCATTCCCATTGGAAAGAAATATAAGCAGTTGGGTAGCATGCATGGTTATACTTACCACTGCATCTGAACTGAGCCAAAGAGTTAGTAATATTTTGACTGCTCTCATAACACACACACACACACACACACACACACACAAACCCCAGCCATTAAAGTACCAGCAGATTGCTTGTTGTGTAACCTGATGTGGACCTTTGCAGCTGCGTAGCATTTGGACTTGCAATGCATCTCCCTTTAAAAGTCGTACTTGGTATTTCAGATTTGCAAGAAGTCTTTTTTTTTTTAATGCGCTCCCAGGGAAATATTTCTCCTCCCCTCCCCCATAATTCATATGAATGTCATGAAAAGTACTGATAGACCTAATAATGTTGTAAGAGCTCTGTACACATATGCACCTGTATAGAAACACACCTGCACTGGTATGTTTTTGCTTTACAGATGATACGGTTCATGATACAGTGAAATCTTTTCCATGTCAGTGTTTTTGCCACTGCATAAAACACAACAGTGCTGAATGATAATGCTTTTATTAGAGATTAATGTGTGAAACAATGTAAACTTTTCCAGCAATACTTGATGTGCTTGTTGCCTCTTGGTACAATAATGCTGGATTTCTTGTAGATTGGGCAGGAGAAGGGGAGATGTCTTAAAAGTTTTGCATGGCACACAGGGCACATAGACTTTCTGATGTTTTAATTGCTTGCCCTTGCTCCCACCCAAAGCCAAGCCACCGATCTCCCTTCCTTGCCTTAAGTTTGAAGCCTCCCTTCATCTCCATAAACTATTAGGAAGCATTTTGACACCTTCTAGAGTAATTAGATGCTTTAAATATCCAGGGTGGCTTTTTTTAAAAAAAAAAGCAGACTAGATGCATTGTGAAAAAAAAGGAAAGAAGCATAATTCCCAATGCAGTACTTAGCTCAAATTCTTGGGTAGCCTTATTGCATTGCCGTGCCCTTTCCATGGGGCTGATCCATGGAACAGTATTCTAATCCTGTGCAGTTGCAGCTAATTTTGCTTTCAACTTGAAAGTGTTAACGACAACTTGAAAATGTGACAAAGCTCAATTTCATTTCTTGTTTATTGCTTGTTTTCCTATTGGACAATGGGAAGCAGCTCTACCCTGGCAACTGAAGCTGGCTATTTGCATAACCTGCTTTGATTGGCCAGCTCGCTGACTAACTCCTCCAATCGCACGGTGTCATTTTAGTGGTAGGCTATGCTAATTAGCTGCTGTTGCTAGGGTTCCTGGGTGGTTTCTGTGTGCTGTTCTGCTGCATTGTGTTGCCTGGCGAGAGACATTGATAAATGAGTATTTAATGATCTGCAGCAGTTTCCACTCACTGCGGGCAGGCACAGATTTTAGAAGTAGAAATAAGGATTTAATTTCTCTTATCCACTTGTAATGAAAACACAGACATCGCCAGTCTTTACAGTAGTTTTTTTTTAACGTGGACAAAATGTTTACCCTTAAATGTACATTTTATATGATTTTGGTGTTTGGTGGTTCCCAAAGGAAAAGTTGTTACACTTCTCTGTTAGCTAGTATTTATGGATATCAAATAACAAAAATTACTTATGGTATCTGAGAATCTGATTTTAATATTATAACCTGGGGTGTTTAATATCTTAACAGCCACCTATTATGACATCCATATAAACTGTAGGTCACTTAAAATCATTAAATATTCACAATAGGCTCTTTATAGATATTAAAAACATAGTTCTGCTGGGCTATAGGGGAAATTAAGGATACTTTCCTGTGCTATAGATGTCCTAAATTCTGTCCAGTCCTGTCACCTACAACTGCCATGTACATTACTAGCCAGCGTGCCTCACATTTTTGTTTGTACTGCTCTATGTGCTGGTTCATGACTCTTGACTTTCTTGCTTTGTATTTTTTAAAATTTTCTTTTTATAATAATAAAAACATCAAGATATACCACAATATAGATGAAATTATAACAAGCAATTAACCAATGTTTTCTGCTTTATACATACTTTCCTTAGCCCTTCATATTAGATTAGGGTGATTATCTAATAGTGATTCTAGCCTCGCTAGAGAGTTCCTAACATACTTGTATTATAAATGCTTGCTGTAAATGTAGAATATTTCGTGTTTACTATATTTTATCTTTGTTTTATGAAAACCTACAAACAATTAAAAAATAAACAATTGCACTTCCTATAATTCAAGAGCTTTCAGTTTATTTTTACTATTTTCTCTACTGTTTCTATTTCTTTTGTGTCTTCTGTCCTTTTTTACTCCAGTTATCTTTCCCAGTTTTAATATCATTAGCTCATACTTATAGTTAGCTCATAGTTATAGTTATTACCATAAATGTGCAGGTTGAAAAGATAATCAAGTCCAATCAAATAATCAAATACAAAAACAAAATGAAGAAAGAGAGAAAGTCGATAAGCACTGATAAAATATCTTTCTTGCTTTGTATTGATACTTACCGGTGTTACCAAAAATTTAGAATTATTGCTTCAGTCTCATAATGAACTTGTAAATAAGTTGCATTAAGTGGGACAGAAAAATTCAAAACCAGAGTTGCTGATTTCACTTTCATATGACTGTATTTGTATTTATCCAAGATTATATGCTTTAGTAATATTTGCAAATACATTTGTACTGTACTTAAATTAGTGAAGCGACACAAACAAAAGTATCAATTAGCATATATCAGTAACAGGGAAAGAATTAAAAGTTTTGAGTTTCACCATGAAAAAGCATTTTTATAGTAGAATCACATCTTCATTTTTGTTTTAGCATAATTGTACAGAAGATATTTAAAAAAACTTGGGCAACAACAACAACAACAATAATAATTTTATTTATATTTTCCTGCCTCTCCCTGCAGATCGAGGCGGGATCACAGCATTAAAACACACACATTACAATATAATCAATAAAATTGCATATTACAATATCTCTACAATCAATAAAACTAGTTTATTGTCTATTTTCCGTCTTATTATAGTTGGGTGGGGTTCTTACAGGGTCCTCATAATAGGTCAGGTGGGTAGGCCCGCCGGAAGAGATCTGTCTTAAGTGTCCTCTTGAAGGCTTCCAAGGTGGTAATAAGATGGATCTCTTCTGGTAGATTGTTCCACAGTCTGGGGGCTGTGACAGTAAATGCCTTGTGGGAAGTTGCTGTTAAGTCTTGTTTTAGGATAGTCGAGTAAGTTCTTCCCTGATGTTCTGAGGGTGCGGAATGGATTGTGTAGGGAGAGGCGTTCCTTCAAGTTACTTGGGCCCAAGCTATGTAGAGCTTTAAAGGTAATAACCAACACTTTGTATAGCGCCCGGAAGCTGATCGGCAGCCAGTGCAAAGATTTTAACACTGGTGTGATATGGTCCGATCTAGGTGTTCCAGTGACCAAACTGGCTGCTAGATTCTGGATCAATTGAAGCTTCCGAATTTGGTGCAAAGGTAGCGCCATGTAGAGCACATTACAGAAATCTAAACAAGAGGTTACCAGTGCATGTACCACCGCTTTAAGGTCCCCCTGGGCTAGGTAGGGGCGCAGTTGACGTATCAGCCAGAGTTGATACCACGCGCTCTTGGCCACCGCCTCTACTTGGGATGTCAACTGTAGAGACGGGTCCAGGAGGACTCCCAAACTGCAAACCTCGTCCTTTAGGGGAAGTGCGACCCCGTCCAGGATTGGTTGGCAAATCTCCATTCCCGGGCCAGGGCTTCCTATCGCAAGTACCTCCGTTTTCTCTGGATTCAACCTGAGTTTGTTTTCTCTGATCCAGCCCATTACTGACTCCAGGCAGGCACTCAGAGGGGAAATGCCATCCTTGGTCACTCCATCAGTCAGAGACATTTGGGTGTCATCAGCATACTGATAGCACCATGCCCCATGTCTCCAGATGATCTCTCCCAGCGGCTTCATGTAAATGTTAAACAGCATGGGGGACAGAATGGCGCCTTGTGGGACACCAGATGTCATCTCCCTTTTATGGGAGCAATTGTCCTCCAGCATCACCATCTGGAATCTACCTGAGAGGTAGGAACGGAGCCATCGTTTCCAACCATAAAACCTTCTAGGGCTTCCTGGAACCTTTTGGGTTCCATTAGCCGTTGAGGGCGGACCATTCTAATAGGTCCTCCACCCCCGAGGGGGGTATGAGTCACCACCTTCAGTCTCGTTTTGGCCAGAAAGTGGTCCGTCCATGACAGGGCAGTAGTGCTAATCACTTCTGCCCACAGGCTTTCTTGTTCCAAACTAAAGATCACATTGAGTGTATTACCCACACAATGTGCTGGACCCGAGACTAATTGGGACAGGCCCATGGTGGTCATGGTATCTATGAACTCCCGAGCTGTACCAGATAGATCTGATAAGCCAGCCTCGAAGGGGATGTTGAGGTCCCCCAGGACAAGAAGCCTGGGAGACTGCAGCACCAGCTTCAAGACTAGTTGTGTCAGCTCGGCCAGGGAGTCTGTTAGGTTATGGGGTGGACGGTAAACCAGCAGAATCCCCAGACTGTCCCTAGCCTTTAGAGTCAGGTAAATACATTTGATGTGATCTGTTTTCCAGAAAGGTCTTCTGGTCAGAATGATAGAACTTTTGTGGACTAAGACAACTCCTCCCCCTTGCCCACTTTCCCTGACCTGAACAGTATAGCCGGCTGGGAGGGCTTTAGCCCAGGTCACGCTACTATCTTCACCCAGCCAGATTTCTGTGAAACAAGCCAGGTCAGCATTTTGTTCTTCTAGCAAATCATAGATGATATAAGATTTGTTCTTCACTGACCTGGCATCACAGAGGAGCATGGTGAGGGTCTGTGGTATGGTTGGGACCACCCTCGGTTCTTTCAGGGTAACAGGGTGTGTGGAATACGGGATAGATTTTAAACATCGATCTCGTCTTCCCTTATGTTTCATTTGCACCCTGTTAACGCTATATCTCCCATTGCCCCACACTACTACTATTGGCATATCATCATCATCTTGGTCCCCAGATGCTTCAGCAACTATACCCATACTATTCCCGTTCATACTGCACTCCATTAGTGGCTCTGATGGCGTGTTTTATATACAAGGGTAGTTGTTGGCTGTTGTATTTAACTCTAGTCTCTCTCTAGGCCAGTGCTTCTCAATTATTTTCTGTCATCCCCCCCCCCCCGGAAGAAGAAAACATTTCGCGCCCCCCACGTGACTGTAAATAGTATCATGTCCCACTCACAAGCATGCTTAGCATTTGAAACAGAACAGGCATTCTCCTGGAGGGTTTCCCACAGGGTTGCCATAAGCCAGAAATTCTGACATACTCCAGCTCCCAGAATTCCATAGCCTTGAGACATAGAAGAGTCGGGCTTTGAGTTCTGGTCCCCACAACACACTCCAGCTCCCAGAATTCCATAGCCTTGAGTCAGAAAAGATTTAAAGCATTGCCAGCCAAACTGGGTTACTTCTCCAGTGTGGATGTAGCGTGATGGGCTCCCTCCTGGGCTCCCTTTTGCCTCCCCCTCAGCCCCCCCCATGGCCCCCACAAGTCCTGCCTTCCCTCTTGTTGGGAAATGCAGGCCTGGCCAAGGGGGGAGTTGGGCACACAACAACAACAACAACAACAACAACAACAACAGAGGAGGAGGGGGAGGGGGAGAAAAAAGGGAAAGGAGAAAGAAGAAAAGGAGAAGAAAGAAGAAGAATAGGAAAAAAGATAAAAAGAAGAGGAGGAGGAACGGGAAGAAAAGGAAGAGGAGGAGGAGGAGGGGAAAGAGGATGAGAAAGAGGGGAAGAAAAATAGGAGGAAGAGGAGGGGGAAGAGAAAGAGGGGAGGAAAAAGAATAAGAGGAGGAGGAGGGAAAGAGGAAGAGAAACAGGGGGGAAAAGAGGAAGCAGCTTGCCTGCAATTTGCAAAGCCCTCTCCAGGCTCCAGCCTTGGGCCCGCGCGAGGCTCGAAAGAGAAGAAGCTCCTCCTCTTCAGGCTGGCTGGCCAATGAGGAAGACTGGAGCTGGGACAGGCTCCTGCAGCAGGAGCAGGCTGTCCAGCCATTGGCCAGGCAGCCTGAACAGCAAGAACCTTGCGCCCCCCTTTACGGAGCCTTGCGCCCCCCCTGGGGGGCGCACCCCACTATTTGAGAAACACTGCTCTAGGCCAACAGTTGAAAACAGTTGGTTCAAACTGAGGGTTGTATAGATTATTTTTGTGTAGAGTTCACCCACTAATAGGTTAGAGATCAAATGTCCAAAATAAGGGTATGTTGTTTATGTTTCGTTGTTATGGCAAGTATGTCACTTATATATGAGAGGAGGTGGAGTTCAAGTTATTATAGTGTCTCTCATCTTCAACCTCCTCCCTCTTCCCTTCCTTGATAACAAACACCAATGTGTACTTAAACTGCTTCCAGCATAACGGGAATGTTCCGGTGTTGGTGTTGGGCATTCAGGGGGGCGGCTTTATGGTGCTGCTCCCACCCGCACCTCCCCCTCCTTCTCTCGCGCTGGTGCAGCTGTCTTCCTCCTGGCGCTATGGGGCTGGATGTTCCGGCACTGGCATTGGGCGCCAAGGTCTTGATTGTAAAATTTTGAGCACCACTTTGCTTGCAGCCTTGCATAGATGATTAATGTAGTAGTCGGACAGTTACCACAATCTTTGGCATAGCCTTTCTTTATGGTTTGAAATGTTTTGTTTGGCCATTGTTTTGTTTTTCACATTTGTTAGTAGATTTTAATTCAAATTTGAATGGATGCTTTCTCTGTAGCTTGAAACAGTTATATTGCTATGTCATCTATTTTTGATGATTAATTTCTCCCAATTGCTATGGGAGTGGCTTCCATTCACTTTGTAAAATTTTGGTTTCTTTGTACTTCAAATTGATCTGTAATCCTTTCAGTCTTTTTATATAGTTCCTGAGTATACTGCTTCCACTGCTGTTGTTTGTTGTTGTTTGTTACATCAGTCCCATTCTTGCTTTGGATTTCCCTTTGCTTTGTCAGATCTTGTGGAAGAGATCTCTTGTTTTAACTTTTTTGTTGTCCTCTGTTTGGTTTCATTATTATAATACTTCTCTTTGCCAGTGTGCACAAATCATTCAACAATTGCGTTTAGGAGCATGAACCTATTTTTGTCATCCTTTACTTTTGCTTTTCCCCTATCCTAAATTGTTCAAAGAGTTTCATATATCATCCACTGAAGATTTTCTTTCTTTTTGGTTATAGATAGTGCCTTTTTGCATTCTTAGATACTATAAGATCCCTTGGCATACTGGAACATATTGTTACTCATCTTCCATAATTCAATTGTGGTAGAGCAAGATTTGTTATTATAACTAGAATTACTTGAAACTCTTGTTGAAAAAAATACCAGCTCTCATGTGAAATCAAAGAGTATATTTAAAACCAGAAACATTTCCTAAGAAGCAGTGTTTTTTAAAAAACAAAGACTGAAAGTGTAGCCTGTTCCACCTGGTCTTGTTTAAAACAACACACATAGGCCCATTCCAGATGACACATCATACCAGGGAAGCACATTTATATTCCCTTGTGGTTGAGCTGCTTGTAGCATTGCTCCATGGTTCGTTTATCAAAGGATTTGATGTGTGTGGAAGGTCATTTTTGGTTCCTCCCAACACTGTGTGGGATACATGGCTGCCATATCATGAAACCAAAGTGTCAATTTGGTCACTTCAAGTTTTTTGCTTTGATTGTTTCTTACAAATAAGTGGGATATAAAAAAAGTTTTATTTATTATTTAATAATAATAATAATAATAATTATTATTATTATTTATATTTCCCGCTTCTCCCTTTGGATTGATATTTATAACCAGTAAGCCAGGGATCCTGTAGATCAGTAATTCTCCTATGCCTCACTTCAGTCAGAGAGCCTGTCCCAATTTGGTGCCACTGAAAGACACAGAAGCAATGCCCTGTACCCAAGACTCATGAGAATTTCCCAACCACCACTACTAGCAAAAGACACAGCTAAGGGAGTGGGCTCATCTGAAGAGGTCAAGAGTGGGAGAAAGCACCACATAATGCAAACAGCACGACTGTGTGATTATTTTAAGGGACCCTGGAAATAAATTTCATGCAACCTTCATCCCAATCAAGGTCCTAAAGGCCACTGGTTCCCCTTGTTTTTCTTGCACACCAATACTTTAACTAAAAGCTCCCCTGCTGCCCTCTTTCCCCCTCAATTCCCCCCTGGATCTTTCCACCACCCCTGGGGGGCATAGCGCCCACTTTGGGAACCACTGTGTAGATCCTTGGTTCATTGTGTAATTTGAACTGGTCCTTGCTGGATAATGCAGTATACTCAGTTAGCTCTGTTCTCTTGTATAGAACACATACAGTGCATGGTATTATGACTTCCACGTTCCAGTGGATAGGATTATGCATCACAAATGCAATATTCCTCATTTGCTATTAAACATAGGGATTGGGGGTAACAAAGTCCAGAGGGTTGGCAAGGCAATTCATTTTAGCTATGATTTATTTCACCCTGGCAAATTTAATATTATAATTTTAAAATAGACTAGTCTTTTTATTTAATCCAGATATAAAGGCTATGAAAAAGTAAGTAGAATTTCATCTTGCTAATTGGCCACTCCCCCATTTTTACTTAAAATCCATTCCAGTGGGTCTTGTTAAACTTGAAAACTTGTAAAATTTGTCCCCCTTCCCCATTTACTCACCACTGATTATTGGATTACTATTAGCCAGGCTGCCAGCAAAATCACATGTCAACACAGCCTACCTCTCTCTTGTGTGGGAATAAATAATAATGATCACACCGGTAGCAGAAAGACATATCATTTCCAAAGAGGGGAGGCATGATGATCCATATGATTAGCTCCAGGGCATTTCTTCACTTCTATACCCTTACAAACATTTTAGCAGTACTTGAAAAGGGATAATTGTAGGCCAAAATGTTATATAGTAAGAGCCTTCCTTACCAGTGCCCTCTCTTAATTTAGTAATACAGCCTAATGACATGATAGAACTTGTGCACATGTATTCACAACATATAAGTGTAGTGTGGCACTGTACTCCAGTTAAAAAAGAAAAATCCATGGGCAATACAGGTGAAGCATTAAAGGTCTGATAAAGTATGTAATAGGATGTACTGCACATACAGTATTCTTTACATCATTTGGTGTAAAGGGGCAGGTGTGGGGCATTATGAAGGCAGTGCCCCCTGGTCTTCACATATTGGCTGTCTCTGACAGTACCAGTCACTTTCCAGAGAACTCAGTCCTGTGCAGACCACACTCAGCATATTTAATTTTATATAGATTAGGACCAGTAGTTTTAAGAACAATTGCTTTAATTTTTTTTAAAGAATAACTTGTTTTCTTCTGCTCTTTAGTTTATGAAGAAACTTGAACACAGTATTATGTGTGCACTAAATGTTATGTCAGTGGTTGTGTTGTATCTGTTCAGTCATGTGAAGGAATTCCTTTTAATGGACAGAATATCAAAGTGTCATCCTTAAACTCCTCCACAAACACATGTATTTAACAAGAGTAAATAGATATGCATAGAACCATAGCCTGTGTATACTAAACAGTGCATCCTCTTCTAGTTAAGGGCCAGATTCTTTATAAGACTGGATCAGAACAAAGACAGGCACCCATTGCCAGTCCCAGGTACTCTCCAAGTGGATTTGGGGTGTGAAAGATAAAGAAAAAGTATTAATAGACGGAGTACATTGTAAATATGCAAGAGAGGCTCTCTCAGCTAATCCTACTGTCTTGAGCCACACAGTCATGTTGTTCCAGGTAGAACATATGGAATACACAGACACGTGTCATACAGAAATGTTCAGTTACAGACATTTGCAAGAGAGAGGCAATTGTATTTATGCTATTTATTTCTTCTTGCAGAGGATCTAGTCGAATCCCCTGTGAGTAAAGCTCTGAATGGAGACCCATACAGATCTCAAGGAAGCCCTTGTCTGTCTTTGCTTGACTCCTGTCTGAGTGTACACTATGTCATTCGCTGTGTCGTTTAAGGTTGGAAGTATATGGTGCTGTAGTGAATGCTCAGCTGAGGGTCACATGGAAAGGAAGCAAAGACTTTCTTGTAATGCATTCTGAGATGATGGGTTGTGTCTTTGCTTATAATTTATGTTATGCTATTCTATTAAAATAACTTGAAGTTGATTACACAAATGACAAAATAAAGGTATTGCATTTTATTTCAAAACATTTTTTTGTGTGTTTTCCTTCTCTTTGCAAGATTTTGGTGAGACCATTGCTAATCATTTTTCAGAAGCAAGAGTGTCTGAGCAGATTGATGTTTTGTATAATATGGGGTTTGTTTGGTAGACAGAAGCCAGTATTCTTCTTCGTGGTCTCTGTGACTAATGATTAGGCATTCTATGCCTGGGCAGTGCATGTTCACAACCTTCTAGAATAGTTATATAAGCTTTTTGAGTTAGGGGAATTTGGGATACAATGTTGTAAATGTGGATTTTAATGTGTTGTGAGCTGCTTTGATTGTCTAGTCACAGAAAAGCGGGATATAAATAAAAAATATTTTTTATTATTTTTAGCTCCAGCCACCCTCAGCTCTATTCCTCCCTGTGCCCACTTGTTTAACTCAGTTCCTTGTTGTCCGCTGTGTGAGCAGCACCAAGAACCACAGCTAGCATTTCTGTTGTTTTATTTTGAAACCTTATGGTTTTGACCATTTCTTCTCCATTTTCGATTCTTCTTTTGCTTCAGCTAAAGTTGTTAGTGATGTTTTTGGAATCTGGTTGCTTATGACTATTCTTCAGAATATTCCTTAGCTTCATTTTCTCTTCACTCTACCTATATTTGACTCATTCTGTGTTTACTGTTATGGACCTTTCCTGTTATTAAAATGTCTTTTAAGAAGTGTGCTGACTGTGGGACTACATTGTCTGGGTGCAGTGTCCATTCCCATTGTATCTTCTATTTAGGAGAATACCTTACGTTCACTCACTATAAGGCATTCATGCCCCAGGCCTAAAAGAATAGAGAATCACATCTTAAAACTCTTGTGTATGAGCAGGCCCTTACACTGCACAAAAGATCTACAGCAGCGGTTTCTGCCCCTCTGAGGAATCTTCTGACTCTACCAAGAACTGCCCTATGAAATGTCCTCACAAGACTGACACACTGTCTAAGGAAGTGAAGTGGAGACAGAGTGCTTCAATATTGAGTGTGAGCTCCACCCAGCTGCATGGCACAGGCATGCCAAGACATTCCTCCTCCAAAGACAAAGCTTCTGGTACTTGAGCCCTCACCTCCTAAACCTTCAGGGGAGAAGAGAAAGCAGATGAGGAAGAAGTGAAAAAACATTCTGAGGCTGCAGAGGAATAGTCTTCCCTTCAAGCAGTTGAAGTTGCGGATTCAACACAAGCAATATCTTCAGTAACACGAGATTCGCAGCCTCTGTCTCTGCCAGAGTAATTTTACACAGTGCAGGTTGACATGGATTCACCTTCTGAAGGGGAAATCCAGAAGTCCATCACCAGTATTATCCCTTCCTAGATGTCTAAGCATGTTGTTTGCATTGGTTTCATCCTCACCTAGATCTCCATCCCAGAGACACAGGCATGGCTGGATTTTGAGGCACTCATCCAGGCATGATTCTGAGGATGCTGCTATGTGGCATCCTTAGCAACTGTGGTAAGTCAGCAGGAACAGGAGAGATAGAGCTGAGAATGGGCAGAGCTACTGACAAAAAGATTACTGAAGGTAATCTTTGGAAGGTTCCAAAGGTGAACTGTGCACATAGAATACCCAGTTGAGTGGGTTCACTGATGACCACCCAAAGAACTACAGTTACAAGTATGCAACTTGTCCTTCCTAAATTGAGAACTCAGTAATCCTGAGCTCATTTACGTAGTGGACATAAAACAAAACAACCACACACACACCTACCTTTTGTATGTGGATGTTAAAAGCACTAAATCTATATCACTAATGATGCTAGTACTGTACTTGAGAATATGGCCTTGGAATAGTTTTCACTCATCTCCACTGCCAATAGCAGTAAGATACTTGCTTGGTGCCAAAGAACAGGATTTTTGAAATTGGGAGGGCATAGTTTCTATAGCCTGTTTTTTCAAATTCAGTTTTACACACCTTTCTCTTTTTTGTTTTATGATAATTTAGTCATTGCAAAAATATTTGCTCTCCCATACAAATCATGTTATCTGTCCATTTTAGAAAAAATAGTTCACTGGCAATGACTATGAACATCTGGCTCAGCAGTGTATGCACCTACTGCACATTGATTATTGTACAGATGAAAAAAATAAGGATGATAAATCTTTCTTCATGCTAAATTTGCAGTATAAATTCAAATTTGAAGAGCCAATCTGATCCAATTGAATATATTTTAAAAATTAGTCATAAGATGCTTGGCCCCTGATCTTAGTAACTAAGTAATTGATTACTGATACTTAGTTTAATTACTCTTGGTCTTCTTAGTGATCACCATCACAGATTTGGAATTATTGTACGTAGTATCAAAGAGCACTAGGGTTATATCCAATAAACTCAGGCTTTCCATTAAAATAATAACATCCCGTTGAAGGGATGCTAACAGTATTTGCTGTAGTATGCCAAACAATCTCCCATATCCAATTCCAAACATGGAGTAGAAGTAGGTGTAGCCTGCCAGGTTTTACTAGATTTTTTCAGGATTTTTTAAAAAATGTTTCCCCCCCCCCTTTTTTTTTTCCCCAGTGGGATTGCTTAAAATGAGGTATAGATGTTACAGATATCAGAATCCAGATCAATTAGATCTATTGTATAGTTTCAGAATGCTTAATTTTTGGAAGATTACGCATAGTTTTAGAATTTAGAATAGGTATCTATTAAGAATTTAGCATAATCCTTACTGTATCAGTAATCATTTAATAGTACACCACACAAAATTAGAGTTTGAGATTCATCATTCTGTTAACAGTAAACAGTATGAAGTTTGTGCCCCACCAATACATTGCCTCTCTTTATATTCAGGCAGACCAAATTATGTGCTAACAGAACAGACTGAAGCTCTTTGTTTAATAATTTTGCTTACTGCATAATCTGTTCTGTAGTTTGCTTATGGCTCCCTCTGAGCCGAGATGAACAGTTGAAGAGGAGGGGCCTCTTCCTTCAGGCAGTCCTCGATGTTGCTGGGTCTGCCTGATGGCTCCCTCTGAGGCCGAGATGACAGTTGAAGAGGGGAGGGGCCTCTTCCTTCAGGCCGTCCTCGTGTTGCTGGTTCTGCCTGATGGCTCCCTCTGAGCGAGATGACAGTTGAAGAGGGAGGGGCCTCTTCCTTCAGGCAGTCCTCGATGTTGCTGGGTCTGCCTGATGGCTCCCTCTGAGGCCGAGATGACAGTTGAAAGGGAGGGGCCTCTTCCTTCAGGCAGTCCTCGATGTTGCTTGGTCTGCCTGATGGCTCCCTCTGAGGCCGAGATGACAGTGAAGAGGGAGGGTCCTCTTCCTTCAGGCCAGTCCTCGATGTTGCTGGGTCTGCCTGATGGCTCCCCCTTGAGGCCGAGATGACGTTGAGAGGGGGGGCCTCTTCCTTCAGGCAGTCCTCGATGTTGCTGGTTTGCCTGATGGCTCCCTCTGAGGCCGATGAACAGTTGAAGAGGGGGGGCCTCTTCCTTCAGGCAGTCCTCGATGTGCTGGGTTGCTTTATGCCAAAACAG
>NC_056524.1:68474841-68480121 GCF_019175285.1 Sceloporus undulatus
AAAATAATAAATTTATTATTATTATTATTATTAATTCTGGTGTGCTAGTCATAGGAAATCAGGAGATTACCCTTGCTTTCTTCCTACATGAGCAGTTTTACTTATAGAAACACTTGAGTTCAGTATAACATGAAGTTGTGTTACTGTTTTAAAGCCAGCAAATTCACATATTTTGTATAATAATTGCATAATGTGTTCAGTGTTTTAAAATTTATGTATAGAGGTAATAATAATAACAAGATGCTAGCTTCCTGGAAAAACATCCAGTAAAATCAGAAATTAGGAGATTAAATTTTTTAAAATCACCTTAGAATATATATGAAGGCTTTCTTGCTTCATATCAATCAATAATATTATTCTGTATGTCAGCATATGACATTTTTAGTTCAAATAGTACAGTATTAATAAAAAAATTCTATATGGTTTTGACCTATACTGTCAATATGAACAAATCAACATACTAGTGAGGCTTCTCTTCCTTTATCTCTGGTACCAGATATAAAATTAAATAGATGGGCTGAATTTCTTGGGCAGAGGTTTGGAAATTATTTAGGAGGGCAGATGTTCAAGAATATTTTTACTGTCATCACTTAAGCCATTAAATAAAGCAGTTTTCTTTTCCTGATCTGTATGTAGATAATTTTGCACTATATTGCAGTCATCCCAATTAATGAATTGAGACAAATTATGGTGTGTTCTAGTCTTTAAAAAAAGAAGGCTAAAAAAACAACAAATCTTAGATATTAGGTTAGTGGAATTTTTTTTACAGATGGCAAACTTATAAATAAATTATGGGCCTTCGCACCATAGAAATACTGAAATAAAATAAGGTTCAAATCTGACAGAGTCCTTATTTCTCTGATAGTTGTATAAAATATTTATGAAAGAACACTTCCAAAAATGGTAAGGAAATTTATTAAAATTTAGTAATCCATATTTTTTTTTTTTTAAATGCATATACAGTGGATCCTTGGTATCTGCTGGGGTTTGGTTCCAGGACGCCCATGGATACCAATGTCCATGGTGTTCCTTATATAAAATGGCAAAATCAAGCTTTGCTTTCTGGAATTTGTATCTTTTTTTGGAATATTTTCAAGCTGTCCATGTGTAGTAAAAGGAGTAAACTTGATTTTGAATGATTTCAAATCATGTGTCAAATCTGTATTGATTTGGGGAATGATCCCTTCGCACATAAGATTATGGAAAGATCATCATGGGCCTGGTAGGAGCCCTATCTTGTTTCATCTTTCTTTGTGTACCTGTATGTTTCTTTGTGTACCATGATGGTTATGACTTCGTCAGTGAGGAAGTCAGCACACTGCCGTCTTACTTATCATGTTGTTCCTGCCCTTCTATAGTGGTTGGCTAATTTACTGTGAGATGTGTGTTCCTATGGAGAGGAGGGGATGGATTCCTCTGTTGATTTCTCTGCCATTCTACAAATTACAGATTGGTTCATATTAACTTTAATGGATTTTTATGTTGTTGTTGTTGTGTGCCTTCAAGTCCTTTCCAACTTATGGCGACCCTAGGGCAAACCTAACTAGGCATTTGGTTGGAGAATCCTATCTGGTGATAGGAATCTCCCAGAAAATTTTTTTGAATTGGGAGATTTTCTGGGACTTGATTATACTAGGATCTGATTTAGTATTTGTAGGTCAAATATCTCCTGCAAATCTCCTTGTAATTAGATATGTCCTGCCCCTCTTGTAATTAGATATTCTATATTTCTCTTTGGTCCCCTCTTATTGAGGCTTTCTAGAGGAAGTCACCCATAGGTGAACTGCAATGTTTAAACCACCCAGTTTCACTGTTACTGTATCTACTCTCTATTTTATTAATATTATGTAATAGTGCAGATTTAGGAATGGTATTTTTGGTGGAAAATTTAGTAGTGAGGACCTTTCTATCCTATTGGGCACCATGTTCTACGCCATATTGCTTGATAACATTAATATTAGATTCATCCCATGGGATGAATGAAGGAGTCTTGAAGATTCAAGGAAACAAGAATTTTCCCTGGAAGAATGTTTGAGCACTGTATGTTCGATTTGCTGTATGGTTGATTTGTTTATTTTGGATGTATGTTTTAACATGTATGTTTTTAAATTCAATAAACTATATGAAATGCTAATATTAAATTTAACACTTCCAGTTGTAAGCAGAAGGTAAAATACTTAGGGCCACATTGAATAACAGTTCACCTTCATTATTTTGAAAAAGTAATATACTTACCCCTCATAAATGGGTGTTGTTACTTGGTCAGAGATTCCCATCAGAATGTTCTGGAGCTGAGGAACATTGATAGCAAACCTGCCCTTTCCCTTCTCACTGTGCATGCTTATGCATGCCAAAGCTGCTACTTACTTACGATTCATCCACCATGAGAGTTGCATCAGTTGAAAAGTTCACCTTATTTACCTCAGTATCTAGTAGTTAATACCTTTAATTTCTTATTTTCCACCTTCACGCTAACCTTAAAATAAAGTAAAATATTTGTTTTTCCCATGTTTGGCCCTTCTTTTTTTCTCTCATTTTCTCTCATTAATGTCTAAGGGCCTTTTCAAATAGTGCTTCACCTGTGAAGATGTCTTCCATTGGTCTCTGATTGTGTCTTTTCTGCAAAGAGGAGGGAGGAAGATATAATTGAAATATGACCTGTTTGTAAGAGTTTCATGCTTCAAAGGCTTTGTACCTATATTTCTCATTTCTGGCTGCTCTGCTAGGAAAACTCGTTTTGTAGTGTAGATGGGACAGGACAGAATAAACATTTACTTGTCACCAGTATCCAGGGACGTAGCCAAGGGGAGGGGGGTCTGTGGGGTCCAGACCCCCCTTCTGTTGGATTCAATGAATGGTGTGCGCTGCTGCGCCGCCGCACCCAGGCCCCATTATAATGGTGGCACTTAGTCTGGGGGACCCCCCCCCCCATTCTAAAATCCTGGCTATCTCCCTGCAGTATCCATGTGTAACATGCCATCACTTGTAAAATGGTTGGTCAGTGGTAAACTGTCTTCACGTTTAAGTTTAAAACAATCTTTAAAGAATTGTGGGGCCCAAGTACATTGAGACCACTGTTGACAACAGTGCTCTTGGAACCACCTTATTTGGGACTGAGCTCACCTGTTAAAAAGGCTTGTATAGCATCATCTGCTCCTGAAGTGTCTTCAGCATCTACAGAATAAAAAACATTCCACCGCTTCTTCTTACACTGAGAAGATCAATCTTGGATTAGGTCAGATTGTGCTTGAGTTGATTACATGATAAAGCCCTGAAAGAAGAAAAAGAAGAGGAGCAATGAAAAGAAGAAAGACAAGCAAAAGACCAGATCTCCCCTGGTATCATGGTGTAACCTGGATCCAGTCATAGTACAGTATCAATGTCAAGTTCATCTTCTGAACCAGTTACTTTGACACTAGTGAAACAACCTGTTTCATTGACATAGGAGACAGCGTGAGTCAACCTTGGTGGATAATACCAATCACTTGAATTGAACAGGGATTGTCCCGCCTACAGGCGGGATATGGCATCCCTAGGTACAGTGGACCCTTGTTATATGCTGGGGTTTGGTTCCATGATCCCCCGTGGATAACAAAATCCGTGGATGCTCAAGTCTCATTAAATATAATGACATATCAAAATGGTGTCCCTTATAAAAATGGAAAATAAAGGTTTGATATTTGAAATTTATACTTTTTTTAAAACATTTTCAAACCGTGTATGCTTGAATCCGTGTATAAAAAATCTGTGTATAAGAAGGGTTGACTGTACAGAGTTCATTCATATTTACCTAGTTTTTCTGCAATATTGAAAATTAGAATTACTTCTTTGCATCAGAGACCAACAATACCAGTGTCTAAACTGTTTCCTTCTATACCTAAGGACCAAAGAGGTAAACACTTCCATTTCTGTACTGAGTTTTGTGTCAGTGATTTGTATTGGTTCTGCATTTGTTAAGACCCACTGTTTCTATGGTCCAGGTATACAGTAGTACTGTAATATCCACTCCAACTGCACTAGTCTCAGTGTCAACTATTCTTCAATTCATTGTTTATTATTCAGTTTGACGTCCATGTCAGGAAAAGTTCTAGGACAGATCATTAAACAGCTTATGCACACTCAGGAAGGGATGCTGTGTTTACTAAGAGCTAGCATGGGTTTCTCAAAAACAAGTCATACCAAAGTAGTCTTAACTTCTTTTTTAAAATAACATTACAAGCTTGGTAGATCAGGAGAGTGCTGTGGATATACTATAACTTGATTTCATTAGGGCTTTTTTCAAGGTCCCCTTTGATATTTTTGCAGGCAGGCTGGCGAACTATGGATTAGAGAGTGCTACTGTTAAGTGAATTTGTATAATGGTTGATAGACCAAAACCAGAGAATACTCACCAATGCTGTTCATTCTTCAGAGAAGTGGCGGGAGCTTCAGAGTTCTGTCCTGGGCCCAAAGGTGTTTACAAATAATTTAGGAGATTGCCACATGTGGCTTTTAAATTGGTTCTCATGGAAAGGAAGCAGGATCAGCAATACCAGTTGCATGTGCCACTTCCCTCCTGTAGCTGCCCTGTCCTTTTTCATTCATAGGGGGAACCCCTGAATGAAATGTTGGGGCATGGAAAGATGCACTGTGTCCACCACGGCCACTTACAGAGTTGAACCACGTCGACAGGACGCCAGGGAGAAGGAATCTGAAGAGATGTCTGCAAAGGTATTCAGGCCAAGAAGGAAAATAATCCTTCTCCACTGCAAACGGCCTTAAGCTCCCGGCTTGAGAAATGATGACAAGAGCACTTCAAGCCTTCACTCTACACGAGGGCTTTAATAAATGAGTTAGTTTAATAAGTTACTTTGCCAACCAAACAACCATAACAACAGAAACAGAGAGGCAGTTACTCTATCACCAACTGTCATAACTGACACACTCTCTCTCTGAGGGACCAACTGTCTCACTCTCCCTCAGTGACAGTTGAGAACGACAGTTGACGGTTGCATCAACATTCCAATGATGCACTGTTTAAATGCTGACACATATAACTGCCACTAGAGCTGTAAATAACTTCCACAACATCTCCCCCTAGTGGCCACATCCATGTCATTTTTTCAGACCTGTTTACCATGGTCCTGACATGAAATGCCAATTGCACAATGCCCCAGGTACGAATAGCCATTCCCAGGACATCCGCACAGTTGGCAGTCACATGGTGTCACTGTTCCCTCCCCACCTTTCCATCATCATCATCATCATCATCATCATCATCATCATCATCATCATCATCAT
>NC_056524.1:68480131-68620401 GCF_019175285.1 Sceloporus undulatus
TTTCTGCAATTTTGGAGCTCTGAAGCCTCAAATTTTTTTTTAAAAAAGTTTTTAAAAGGCTAAGTTGGGGCTATAGAGCTCTGAAATTGCACAAAAATTGTTGAATTTCTTTTTAAAAACCTAAAGGCATGTTGGGTAAGGCACAAGGAAGGGAGGGGTTAAGGGAGAGGATGGGAAGGGACTGCGATGCTGGCAGCACCCCCAGTCACACAAATAGAAGTGCAGTGTTACCTGCTCCAAAACCAATATTTTGCCAATTTATTTTGGTTTGCAGGATTACAGCGCAAAAGGGGCTGGGGTCATAATCTCTTTAGATGTTGGAATAAAAGGCATATTTATGAAATTTGCAGATGACACCAAATTAGAGAAGATAGCTAATATTGTAGATGACAGGATCAGAATTCAAAATAACCTTGATAGATTGGAAAATTTGGCCGAAGCTAACAAAATGAATTTCAGCAGGAATAAACCTGAGGTACTACATCTATGCAAGAAAAATAAATGAGAGCCATTAGGGCTGAAGGGCGTGGTATAAATACCTAAATAAATAAATGCACAAGTGAATCATAGTTAGACACCTGGCTTGAAAGTAGTACACGTGAAAAGAATCTAGAGGTCTTAAAAGATCATAAGCTACACATGAATCAGCAGTGTGATGTGGTAGCCAAAAATGCCAATGCAGTTCTAGACTGATCAACAGGGGTCTAGTGTAGATCAAGGGAAGTAGTATTGCCACTCTATTCTACTTTGGTCAAATATCACCTGGAATACTTTGACCAGTTCTAGGCTCCTCAGTTCAAGAAGGATATTAATAAGCAAGATTGTATTCAGTGGAAGGGGACCAAGACAATCAAAGGCCTGGAAACGAAGCCTTTTAAGGAATGATTCAGGATACTGTGCCCATTTAGCTTGGAGAAGAGAAGACTGATAGATGACAAGAAGCTATCTTTAGATATCTTAACCGATGTTATGTAGAAGATTAAGCAAGCTTGTTTCCTGCTGCTCCAAAGCCCAAACCAATAGATTCAAATGATAAGAAAAGAGATTCCACCTAAACATTAAGAAGAACTTTTTTAAACAGTAAGAGCTATTCAGCAGTAGAATAACCTGCCTTGGAGAGTGGTGGACTGTCTTTCAGAGGTCTTTGGTGGATGGGTGGGCATTTTTCTAGAATACTGTAGTTAATTTTTTGGTGATATATTTTTCTGCTGAAATTTTTCATCATGATAGTGGATCCATGGATTTTTCTGGCCTATCATACTGCAATCAATCATGTTAGATCAGTGATTCTCAAACTTTGGTCTTCCAGATGTTTTGGACTTCCACTCCCAGAAGCCCCAACCAGATCAGCCAATAGTCAGGATTTCTGGGAGCTGAAGTCCAAAACACTGAGAGGCCCAAAGTTTAAGAACAGCTGTGTTAGATGAACTAAATATAGGATATGAAGTTCCAATTGTTCTTATAAGAAGACATTGACAAACCTTTGTACTCGGAGGAATAGAGTAACAGATTTGCATACTGCTACATTTGTTTCTATTTCATAAAAATCTTTTGCTTTTCATTCAGTCATAAATACAATTAGTCAAGATGAAGTGTGGTAAGTTTCCTGTGCCTACAGACACATATATTCCATTTAATGAGGGAGAGAGTAGGCTGGCCCAGTTCCATCAGGGGCTAGCCTGAAGAAGAAGAGCCCTCCCTCTGGTCCATCTGCCTTGGTCCAGGCCTCAGAGGGAGAGAAGAATGCTGGACCTGATTCCCTCCCCCCCATACCATTCCCTTCTCCTTTTGTGTCGTGTCTTTTAGATTGTAAGCCTGTGGGCAGGGAACTGTCTGTTATCCCCTCTATTGTAAACTGCTCGGATTCCCAGTGATTGGGCGGTATATAAATAAAACCTATTATTATTATTATTATTATTATTATTATTATTATTATGTTCAACTAGTTGTACTGAATCAGTGTTTTCTCAGCTAGAAATGGAACCAATAGTGCAGAGAGAAAGTGAGTGAAACTGAAGGTACTAATATCAATTATTAGTGTCTCTGTGTTTATGTACCTTCAAGTCACCTATTGACTTATGATGACCTCATGGGTTTCATAGGATTTTCTTAGGCAAGGAATACTCTGAGGTGGTTTTGCTAGTTCTGTCTTATGAAATATAGCCTGCAGCACCCGGTATTCATTGGTGGCCTGTCATTCAAATACTAACCAGGGTTGACCCTGCTTAGCTTCCAAGATCAGACAGGCTCTGGTAGTTGACCCTTTAAAAAAGAATCCTTTCAGGTGTAATCATTTTATGTTAAATTTATCATGTGCAGTGGGATCTTGTTATCCATGGGCTTGCCACCCACGGATTTCAGCTTCCGTGATAGCAAGCCCTGCTACAGTAAACAACAGGACTTGAGATCCCATGGTTTTTGTTATCCATAGTGTGTGTGTTTGTGTGTGTGTGTGTCCCTGGAACAGATCCCCCGCAGATATGAAGGGACAACTGTATGTGCTATATTCTTTACATTAGTACAAATATTCCAATAAAATAATTTCCACATTCCACATAAAGCTTTGAATGTGTTTAAAGTTAATATTTAAACCTAATCTGCTAAATCCTAACATTATTTAGAGTGTTGGAAAAATTTCCAATTTTTCTTTGCCAGAAAACCCACACCACCAACCTCTAGCTCATGTTGGCAAATCCAGTGTTTCAGAAGGTTTTTGTGAACTGCCCTCGAGTCGGTTTTTACCCATGGAGAACCTGTGGATGAAACATCTTCAAGACTCCCTGTCTTCTTCTGCTCTGCTTAGTTCCTGCAAACTCATACCCATGACATGCCTAATAGAGTCCATCCATCTAATATGCAACCTTCATCTCTTTCTGCTTCCCTCCACCTTTCTTAGTGTTATTGTTTTTACCAATGAGTTGTGCCTTCCCATGATGTTTCTGAAGTATGACAGATTCAGTTTTGTCATCTTGACTTCTGGGGAGATTTCTGGCTTGATCTGCTCTAGGACCCATTTGTTTGTCTTTTTGGCTGTCCACAGGATCCTCAGCACTCTTTGCCAGCCCAAATCTCAAGCGAATTGGTTTTCTTCCTTTCTTAATTGTCCAGCTCTCACATCCATACATGGTAATAGGGAAAACAATGGCTTGTACAATTCTAACTTTTGTGTTCAGTTGTATATTTTTTAATTTTAGAATCTTTTCCAGTTCTTTTATAGCTGCCTTCTCCATTCTTAATCTTCTTCTTCTTCTTCTGATTTCCCGATGCAGTCCCCGTTTCTATCAATGTTTGATCACAGATATGAGAACTCTTTTACTACTTCTATTTCTTCATTGTCTAGATTGAATTTTTCTAGATTCTCTGTTGTCATTATTTTTGTTTTCTTTATGTTCAACAGTAGGCCTGCCTTTGCACTTTCTTCCTTGGTCTTTCTTAGTAGTTGTTCCAGGTCTTTGAAGTTTTCTGCTAGTATTATGGTGTCGTCTGTGGATCTTAGATTGTTGATATTCCTTCTGCCTATCTTCACTCTTTGTGAAACACTGCTCTTCATGTGATATTTTCTGTATACAACTCTAGGCAGCTTTAACCTTACACAGAAGGCTAAGCTGCCGGAAATACAGCTGACTTTATATTGTTTTTCATTCTGATAAAGTGATATCATGTCCATATGTCTCTTTTTTTGTCAAAAGTTGTCTCCAAGTTTCACTTATCTCAACATATTATTCTTCTCACCTCTCAGAAGACTGTTAGAGATTGCTTTACATTCTCTTGATATGAAGCATTCTCTTGATAGGAGACAAGTATTACAGACTGGATAATTGATCAAAAGTGTTTAGAGAGTTTGGTCAAGCTGCACTGGTTTTTGCCCTTGCTTGAATTGCCTCACCTCTAGTAAGTAAGCATGCTAATCACTTGTTTGTGTGAAGCAGAGAGAACATGAAAAAGAACAGGCACCTTACCTGTACCTATGGTCCTTTACACAATTTTCCTTCCTCCTCTGTTTCACAGGTCTGTCTTTCCTGCATGTGGTAGACTGTAGAACTGAGGAGTAGTGGGTGACACCCAAAAGCCACCCTAATAACATCAGGGTTGCTCCCTAAATGTCTGCCTTCTGGAAGAATCCAGGTGTACCATTAACTTAACCTTGTAAGATACAAGGAGCTCAACAGAAGAGAAGGTATGACCAGATAGTAGGGCAAATGAGGCCTCTCCTTCCTCCACCCACTGAACTTGAAAACCCTCTGGAAGAGGAGGAGGAGACATGGTAGAATTTTCTGGGTTCCTTCATCTTCCTGGTATGTCCTGGCTCCATCCATGAGAGAGGGAGAAGCAGACAGGAGAACAGGGAGCAGATGAGTCTGAGGAATTCTGTTGTCTGCCAGTCACACAAGAGCCTTCAGCTTCAGGAGTGGAATGCAGAAGGAATCCAGGGATTCTTCATCTTCTTGACTCCTGAAGTAGAAGGCTGTTTTGTCAGTTCTGCTTCCTGCTTCCTGAGATTAAGATTACTGTCTCTCATTGACACAACAGACTCCTGCTTTGGGAGTTAAGAAGAGGAATAATACTTGGATTCTTCCTGCATTCCACTCATGAAACTAGAGTCTCTTGTGTGAATGAGAAAGAGTAGCCTCCAGCTTCAGGAATTAGGATGACAAAGACATTGTTTAGGTCACAACTATTGCCATTACATTGAGAGATACACAGAATTATTAAGGTGTAATATTAGTACAAAAAGTATTACTAATTATTCTTTTGGGTCCGGTAGGGGTGGAGGTCAGTGGGGATTGACACCATGAGTTATCGCACCAGGTGACACCAATCCTAGTGACGCTACTGCCTTGCAGCAAAGACCAATTCAGGCAAGAAACCACTTGCCAGCTGCTCAATTGCAGCTCCCAAAGTGACCAAGTGCAAAGGGAGATGCTTCTCCTTGGCAAGGAAGGACTCTCAGTCCTTCTTCATTGGTGCAGCAGGTGTGTGTGTTTATAGGGTTTTATAGAGGCCAGATGCTGTGGATTGGAGACTGGCGAGGACAGGGAAAGGGAGAGATTTTAACTACTGGACTTGCTCCAAGGCAAAGGAATCTTTCCCAACAATTGACCCCAGATACTCCTCCCTCAGAGGCATGACTGCCATGCACAGCTTCAGGTGTCTCTCCCTCCCCCCTCCAAATATTGTTTTTTCAGCTACCTCTTATCTCATCCTGTTCAATGAAAGAAAGTAGAAACTGCAGTGCAACTCTGAATTGCCAGGCAAGTCCTCACAAATCTTAAGCAGGGTCCCAAATTTGGAAATTTCTTTTTGCATCCATTTCTTCCCAACTGCCAGTACTACTAATTTCCCAACCCCCACTCCTAGCAAATGATGGGGCTAAAGGAGTGAGCCCATGTGGAGAGGTGAAGAGTGGGAGACAGCTCCAAACAAAACCCGTGTGGCTGTGAGGTGGTTTTAAGGGAACCTGAAAAGTTCCTTGCAACCCTCATTCCCACCATGGTCCTAAAGGCCACTGGCTCCCTTTATATTTCTTGTACACCAGTACTACCAATACTTTGACTGAAAGCCCCTCTGCTACCCCCTTTGCCCCTCATCGCCCCCCCCCTGGATCCTTTCACCACCCCCAGGAGGAGTGTACTGCCCATTTTGGGAATCATTGCGTAGGCAAGGGAAGGATACCTGGCCAAGTTACTCAGCTCTGCTATTCAAACCAAAACTCTATACATATGCGTGATCCAATAGTGTTAATTCACAGATGGCACACTCCTGTAGCACCTTTGAGATTAACTAAGAAATGTTGCGTCATTTCATAGTGGTTGTTCAGCTTTTCTGCCATCAGTGAGGATAGGTGTAGTGTTAAAAATTGATTTCTGTTATGCTCAGGTTTTAGGACTCTGCACTCCCTATTACTACTTTAGAAGAAAAGTTTTCCTTCTTTTGTTTGCAGGATTTGAAAAGAAGCTGCACTCATTCCAAATAACATCTAAAGAAATAAAATATATTTTTTTCTTTTCTCTAATGGGAAGTGTATTACTGTTCTGGAATATAACTTTTTACATTATAGTCTATCCTGCAACTAGTGCAGATATGCTAGGAAGGATGGGAGAACTTTGGATAGGTTAAGGTCCAGAACATGAGCAGTAAAACTTTTGTTCACTTGCCTTAAGCATCCAAACAGATGTGCGCCAACACTATCTTTCCCAGTAGTGAAAGGAGGAATATTTTTATGTGGGTTGCTCTTCCCATTCACTCCAACAGCAATGTATAAGCCTTTTCTGAGAGTGCCTACTGTGGGGAACAATCCGCTGTACAGCCAAGTCAAGTTTCTGCCTTTAGCTCTGATAGGACATATCTCATCTTTATTCTACTTCATCTCTCCCTCCGCCTTCATTTTGCCTTAAAAATAAAACACTCTTTACCTTTGTTTTCTATCCCAAACCTTCACTATCTTTCTCTTTCCCCCCCTCTAACTCCCCCCCCCACAAATGCTGGAACACTGTGTCTGTGGCAGGCTAGTCTAGACTAGTCCAGAGTGAGGAGGTAAGCCTCAGTTGCTCCAGAGATGCAACAACACCTCAAAACCCTCTCCATCCACTTTCATTGGGGGTGGGATGGGGGTGGGGAAGTCAGGGTGGAGTCAGACTGGGGGAAGATTCCTCCATGTTGTGTCCAAACATGACACCAGCACCTAGTACAAAATGGGCCATGGGTGGAAGCAGGAGCCTCAGTGAAGGAGACTGTGCATAGCAAGGCCCTTGACTAGTCTCCAGATGTAAAAAAGAATAATCACCCCCCCCCCCACACACACACATGGTTTAGGGAGCTAGTGGCCAGGGAACCCCCCTGGTTTCAGCAGCCACACTCTTGGCAGCAAAAGTAGATCCTACAGAAACATACTCCAACAGCACCAGTACCAGGTCAACTGGCCTTGCTGAGTGGTGGTAGGACAGGATCAGGTGGGGAGTCCTTCCATTTCCCTCTCCCTATGCTTTACCATCACTACCACCTTGCCAGAGGTTCATCAGGTGGCATGTGGGCACCATCTTGGTCATAGCAGGGGCTTCTTGTCAAAGTTTACAGCAGCCATGTTGAAAGGGCATGGAAACTTCCATGTCCAGGTCAGAAGGCAACTCCGTGGAGACAGACCTCTTTGAGTCCAAGGACAGGGAAACCTAACTCATCAAAGCCTAAGAAACAGAAGAACCAGGCATTTCATTTCCCAGCATGAAGCATATGAGGAAGGGCGTTCCCACAAAGGGGTTGTAAGGAGGATACCAATCTTGCTGTGATACAGAGGAGGGGGAACTTTTTTCTGAGGAAGATTAGGAAGCTTTCTGAGGAAGATGAGGAAACCCCATCCATCAAGCTGTTTCAGCTAAAGGACTTTATTTTCATCCTACTCAGTATTGCAGTTAAAACCTTAGGCCCCAGGCTGCTTACTGAAGCTTCCCAGCCTCAGGATCCAGACCTGAGAGTGAGGAGTGCTTTCCAAAAGCTGATGAATGCTTCCTCTTTAGACATTCCTTTCCCAGCAGACTCCATGTTAGAGAGAGGAACAGAGCAAGCCTGCCACCAACAGGCCAAATCCTAGATTTGTTAAAAAGTTTTACAACTTGCCTAAGAATGTGACGTTCAAATTAAAAGTGTCCTTGGTTGATGGGACCAGTGGCAGCACTGCCTTCATTCTCTGTTTATGCCAAGGATGGTGAGGATACATTCAGGGTCACAGAGGATAGAAATGCAGATGTAGCCCTTTAGAAAGCCCATTAAACCTCCTCCTTGCTTCTGATACTGTTGTTTTCAGTAATGACTACAGTATCCCTTCTCTAGACCAAAGAAATTCTAAAGGAATTGCCAGATTATTAAATTAAGATTAAGGCAAGTCAATAAGCTTCTGAAGGTTTCTGTCTTTGCAGCAGATGTGAGTCTGGATGTGATTCAATTCAGTGCCAGGACTCAGGCAGCCGTGGCAGTGGGATGACAGATATCGCTGTAAAACTAGAATATAGACACTAGATTCAAGCAACATGTAGTAATCTTTGTGCCTTTCCTAGGCACTAAGCTTTTTGGAGACTTTTTAGATCCAGTACTGGTAGATACAATAGTGTGACATTGTGGGAGGTTTATTTCATAGTCCATATGAATAGGACTGTGCTTGTCTGTAAGAACATTTTTAGCCTATGGTATAGGGCTGCTTTTTCTAGAAAGGCTTTCCAGGTGTCCCATGTTAATCTTTTTCCAACATAAGGCAAATATTTTTCCCCAGGCTTTTAAACATCATTTAAACAATCCCCTGCTTTCGTAACAAGCAGTGTGCTTTTTTTTGTTATCCAGTCATATATCCATGACCACTATTATGCTTCCTTTTCATCTTAATTCTGATTAGTTATAGTTATTACTGTTGCTTCACATATGTTGTGAATTGTATGGGATTCCATTAAAAAAAAGCTTTAAATTGCTTAAATAGGCATTGTCCTAGCTAAGAACATGGAGGTGGGACTGAGAATTTGTGTCACACTCGTCCCTCCACATTAATGGCTTTGACTTTTGCAGATTTGATTATTTACAGATTTGATTAATATGCTACCTCTCTAGGAATCTCTAGGACCTCCAGAGAAATTCTACTGGAAGATGACCATAGAGCTGCACTAGAGGACCTAAAGATTCCTAGAGAAAACACTTCTCTAGGCATTTGTAAGTCCTACAACATGATTTTGTGGTCAAATTCTGGCATATGTTGATCACAGAGTTCTGCTGGAGGACCTAGAAATTCCTAGAGAGGTGTTCTCTCAGGTTAAAAAAGTACTGATTATTTATTTGCAGTTTTTTACCTTTCATGGGTGTCATGTGCCCCTATCCCCAGCAAATGTGGAGGGAGAAGTGTAGTTGTACACTTGTCACTCAATATTCAGTAGGGTTAGGGGCACAAGACCCCCCTGAATATGGAAAAACTCCAAATAACAAAAAACCATGTTTTTACCTGACAGGACACCTCTCTAGGAATCTCTAGGTCCTCCTGTGCAACTCTGTGGTCACTGCCCGACAGACACTGACCACAGAACTGCGCTGGAGGAGCTACAAATGCCTAGTAGAATATTCTCTTTAGGAATTTCTAGGTCTTTCAGTACAGTTTTTAAAGTTGACTATAGAGTTGCACTGGAGGACATAGATATTCCTAGAGAGTACATATTAATTAAATCCGTGAATAATCAAATCCACAAATATCAAAGCCGTAAATATGGAGGGATGAGTATATATTCATTGTAAAACATCTTTATATTGCCTTTCATCTTATGTACCAGGGCAATACCTAAAATGTAATTCAAAGGCAGGAAACAGATTAAAAAAACCCCAGATAAATTAGTTCATGTTGGCTAGCATAATAACTCTGTTTAAAATACCCGGGCAATAGTTTTAATCTAGTGCCAAAGACAATATCAGCTCCTACTTCATCTCCTTAGGGGACATGATTCACAACTAGGACACTACACATATACCAATGGAACTTAAAGAAGTGCCTCCCCTGATGACAGTTTTGTCTTGGTTAATTAAATAGATGTGTTCCTGAGTATTTCTCCTTTAACAGAAAATTAGGTATCAGAGGCAGAAATAACATGGAAAAAAACAGTTAAACATGCTTCAGAAAACCTTTTATTCAAAATTGATAGTGCACAAATATGACATGGACCAACCAGATCTTTGCATAAGTAAACTTTGCATAAGGAAATAGAAATATTTTGACTATTTCCAGAGGCAACTTGAACAGTTCTTCAAAAAAGCATTTCTTAAAAAAAAGTTTGGTTAGTGTTGTTTTGTTTTGTTTTGTTTTTGTTTGTTTTTTTGCCAGCCTCCATTTTTGTTATCATTTTCATTTTGGTAGCCAAATTTATAGATTTGTGCTTTTAAAAACATACTTGGGGGAACTGGTGTGTCAAGGGAATCTGGTTTTCTCCTTTCTCTTTCTCTCTTGTTTTTCTAACCATACATGCTGAGTAAGGAATTTGGATGCAGCTGTGGTTTTCCTTGCTTGTTGTGGGCAGGCATAGAAAGCTACAGTAGTAGTAGTAGTAGTAGTAGTAGTAATAATAATAATAATAATAATATTTATAGCCTGCCTCTCCCTGGAGGATCGGGGTGGGTTACAATCAAAATAAAACATAGTAAAATAATAACACAATCCCTAATCCACAATTTAAAATCCAACAGCATAAAAATCAGTAATTAAAATTGCAATAAAAATTACAATAAAATTTCATCCCCATTACAATGAGGCGGTTTAAGGGAGAATCAAAGAAGGCATAGTTGTGTCACAGTGGAGAGGGCCCATGCATTAGTCTGGGAATGCCCGTCGGAAGAGATCCGTCTCGATGGCTTTTTTTTAAAGGCTGTGATGGATCTCCTGTGGTAGGTCATTTCAAAGTTTAGGAGCGACTGATGAGAAGGTCCTCTGGATTAACTGAAGTTTCCAAGTTAGGTACAAGGGTAGCCCCATGTAGATCGCGTTGCAGAAGTCCAATCGAAAGGTTACCAGAGCATGTACTACTGTTTCTAGGTCACCCAGTGCCAGGTAGGGTCATAGTTGTTGTATCTGAGCTGTCAACTGAAGGGATGAGTCCAGGAGCACTCCCAAACTATGAACACAGTCCTTTAGGAGAAGTGTGACCCCGTCTAGGACTGGTGACCATATCTCCATACCCAGTTTCGGGGTTCCTGTAGCAAGTACCTCCATCTTATCTGGATTCAACTTTAGTCGGTTTTCTCTCATCCAGACCATTACCACCTTAAGATATTTATTGAGTGGAGAGACACTATCCTTAGTTGCTGCATCAGTCTGAGACATAGAGAAATATATTTGGATGTCATCAGCATGCTGATAACACCCCGCCTCATGTCTCCGGATGATGTCACCCAGCAGCTTCATGTAAATGTTAAGCAGCACTGGGGACAGAATTGCTCCTTGAGGGACACCTGATTTGAGTTCCCTCTTGCTTGAATAATAGTCCCAAAGAATCACCATCTGGAACCTTCCCAAGAGGTAGGAGCAGAACCACTGCAACACAGTGCCCCCGATACCTAACTATCTCAGGCATTCCAGAAGGATACCATGGTCAATGGTATCGAAGGCCGTTGAGAGGTCCAAGAGCACTAACAGGGTCACACTTCCCCTGTCCATTCCCAGACGGAGATAATCGACTAAGGCGACCATGACAGTCTCAACTCCAAATCCTGTCCTAAACCTGGTTTGAAATGGATCAAGAAAATCTGCTTCTTCCAAGACCACTTGGAGTTGATGAGAGACTGCTTTCTCAATTACCTTGCTTAAAAATGGTAAGAATGAAACTGGACTATAATTATTTTTGTCCAGGGGGTCAAGGGAAGGTCTTTTCCGAAGTGGTTTGACCACCGCTTCTTTCAAACAGGATGGTATATAACCTTCTCTGAAGGATGAATTTATTATACTGTATAACATATAAGCATCTTGATTATTCCCCCCCCCCCCCCCCCGGACAGCCAGCCACAATGGGGAAGGATCGAGAGAGCAGGTCGTTTTTCTCATGCAACCAAGGATCATCTAGCACAGAATGTAGCTCTTTCCCCACTTCCCCAGATCAAACTTTATTGCATTGGTTATTGTAGCCACATTAATGCAACCTGGCACCAAAGGTCTGTGTTTCTTTAGTCATCCTCCTCCTCCTCCTCCTCCTCCTCCTCCTCCTCCTCCCAATGTCAGTGTTGCTGGGGAAAAAACCTCCAGCAGGACAAAGGTCAAAGAGAGGCTGAGAAGGTGTAAAAATACTTGTAATAAGGAGTTTCTTTGTCAAAGGCTTTGCTAACTGAGATATGCCTGTATGTATCTTAAAGCATGGATGAGCTGGTACAAGGAGAAGTATTCCTGCATATAGAGTGGTGTTCAGGCAGTTAACAAATTTAGATATAAGTGCCAGTACTTTGCAATGGCCTTAGAAGTGATTTGGCAGCCAGTGCAGATATCATAGAAGTGGTATAATACATATCCACTTGATTAAGGCATAACCGAAAGATCTGATAAAAAGCATTCATGGATATGAAGACCAGTTGAACTTGGGTGAAAAGAGTCATAAAAATACACAAGCTACATGCCTGCTCTTTCTGGGGAACTGTCACCCTGTTTGAGTGGGCTGTATACCCAGTTTGCAGACATGAGAACTACTGTATATACTCAACTGTTAATCAAAGTCATGTATAAGTCGAGGGCAGGTTTGGAGGGCAAAATTAAAGATTTTGATTTGACCTGTGGGTAAGTCAAGGCTAAAACTTAGGAGTATGTAACAAAGGATGTAAAGGATGAAGCAAAGGAAAATGATGCCAAAGAACTTCAAAATTCAAGCAGGCATAACTCTTTATGCTCACCCTAAAGGCTAGTGCTTCCTTTAGGTGCATCCAGGATGGACTACGATGGTGCCTTTTGCCACTCTACTCAGAGAAGGGGATGGTTTCTCCTTTGATAAGAGTTGAAGTGAAGTTCAGAGTATTGACCTCTGAATAAGTAGATTATTATTTTTTTGGGGGGGGCAATTTTTTAATTAAAATTTCTAGTCTTCTACATGAGTATATACAGCACTTATACACAAGTCCGTCTCCTTGTTGGGATTTATTGTCAGTTTATTCACCTTTGTTTATTTGTTTATTTTATTTTATTTATGGTATTTATACCCTGCCCTTCAGCCCTAAAGGCTATCAAGGTTCCCACCACATTACTGAATCCAGACAGTGATTTACTGCAGACACCATTCTGAATTTCCTAGTTATAACAATTTCCTTAATTATTGAGTTCATGAAAATGTTAAAAAACAAGAGAGATCAGACAGATGTCTTCTGGATACATGGTATAATTGCCATGGGCTTCAGCATAAATCCCTCAGTGTCATGTTTTGAAACTGATTCACTAGGTAGAAATGGGAACATTTTATCAATATGTCTGGTGCATGTAACCTGTAGAACCAGTCTAGTAAACTATCAAGAGGTCAACAGGGTCTCATTCCCCATTTTTTTCTGGACAGAGGCTATCCACCAGACTGACTTTGGCACTGACTTCAGTGCCAAAACTAATCCTGAAACCAGATTTAAATGAGTTTAGATCAAGTTTTTCTTTAATCATGTGAAAGATTTAATTGCCACACACAGTGCTAATTGCCAGAATATTCTTGAGCTGGTTCATTCCATATGTGTCTCCCTCCACCCATTCTTCTACAGTTTTGTTAGCACCATATTTAACTGAGAATGTTAAGGAAGAAATTTTGGAGCCCATTGTCATGTTAGTAAGTGGGCTTTAAGATTCTTGAGAAGACAAATTTATCATTATTGGCCAAAGCTCATTTTAGGTACTTAATAATTTCAAGTATCTTTTCAAGTTGGAAGTGGTGCTTTAACATAGTTGAAGGAGGTACCAAAACACATGCTGCTTCTGTGATATGTTGTTTGACCTATGTGTCTCTTTTTCTGTTTACTTGATATTAATATATCTCTCACATAAACTGTAACTTTTCTTAATTATGGTAACCAGACTCGTGAGAGTTTTGTGTATATCTTTCATATGGCAATATTCCTAGTTGAAAAGGGGGTTGTTTATAATGATGATTGTAATTTCATATCATTAAAATACTATTGTCTTGTCCATAGAACAAGACATTTAAGTGTGGGCTTAAATCCAGCATAATGTTGAAGGGGCATTGTACAAGTGGAGCTATATTGATTTTTCTCTTCCACAAGTGATAGCACGTTTGATCTTGTATTCCTAGGCACAGCTGCTTTTGAAATTGATTGTTCAACAGGTTCTACAGCTAACTACAGACCTATAAACTTTATTGGATTCTGGCCACCTTCAGATGATGTGGAACTAGAGAACCACAAGCAAAGTATCATCTGCACTAGTATAGTGACAGGGTTGGCTACTGTTCCTTGTTTCTAATAAATTAGTAGACTTTTTACATCTGTACATGCTAGAGCCTCAGCTATATATGTACCTGCAGCAAAATAATTTTTCTTCGTGCACTTATCTGAAATGAGAGTGGTGATCACTTTATAGCTAAAAGTATTTTGGGTGAAGAGGGCAATAGGTTTTGGGTTTTTCCTGCAGGAGTAGGATCCTGATGTGGTGTTGATCCGCTCACTCAGTCTGATAGGCAGGGACAAACCAAGCTTTCTATTGGGTGTCCAGCAGCGCGAGCTGCCCTACCGAAGTTACCCAGTTTTGTTCCTGCTTTTGCTGTAAGGTATAGGTAAACCATCTCCCCTCTTAGGCTGCATCCGCACTGCAGGAATAATTCTGTTTGACACCAGTTTAACTGCCATGGCTAAGTGCTATGGAATTCTGGAACTGTAGCTCATTGTGGCACCAAAGCTCTGTGACAGAGATGGCTAAACCTCTCACAAAACTATAAATCTCAGAATGGGTAAAATTCCTTCTTGTGTAGAGGGACCCTGATGTAGTCAGAGGTCTAACCTGCACTCCTTGCCAGGGAGCTCCAGTGGCTTCTGCTCCCTCACCAGTCTTGGATCTCATTCTCCCAACACTAACATATTCCTGTTTCCAGGTCAGTCAGTCAGTATTTTAAATGGTGACTCTCTCCAGCTACCCTAAAGTTCTGAAGGCTACAACCAAGTCTTTATTAGAGCTTCTAAAGAAGGTTGGTTTAGTCCCTGCCTATCAGAGCAAGTGGGAGGAGCAACCTCATATCTGGATGTCCTCTCCCCTGCTGCTGAAGATGGATGTGTCACAGGTCAAACCCAACATTCCTTTCTACACTAAGTAATCTGTCAAGTCATTTTAGTTGTTAAAAGATACCATGGGAGTCTGGGGAATATCTGGTTTGAATATCTAAACACTTTCTAAAAGGTCAGGCAATTCATCTGGAATAAAGCATAGTCACTTCTAGACTGTTTGTAGAATATGAAAATAAATGTCTTGTATGGAGAGTAACAGTTTTTCTTTTTAATTCTAAGACAGAAGCCTCGAATGATGGGTTTAATCTTAGAAGATATGTTTTTATTCTTTTTCACATAGAAAAGAATATCACTTTTATTATGATACTCATTGCAACACGTGCCTAACTTTAGCAAATTATTATAGGATCTCTGTTTCTCTGTCTATTATTGTGGTTGATCAACTGTATTGCCATTCTTACAGTTTGTATTCCAACTCAGACACAAGCCCATATAGTTTGGTTAGACTTATTCACATGTAACTATCTATGGGATTCCAATAATATTTTCTTAAATTCTAGTTTCCCATGATATTAGAATGAGGAAAACTTGGTTTAAGAAACTACAGCCCAAAATACATGGGCAAAAAAGAGCGGCTTCTGGGTGCTCTGACACCCACCCCCACCCCCACCCCCATATTGGCTGGAAGCCGCTCTGGGATTGCCTAAGGCAGTCTGAAGCTGCTATAAAAAGGAGCACGGTAAAAGCACCCCTTCCCGGCAATCTGTTCAGGACTGTGGTGACGGCTTTTTCTTAAGATGAATGCTCAGAGGTAACAGCAAAGGGGTAGTAGTGTGCAAGCATTTGGTTTAATTCTGGGCTTAGAAATCATGGCTTTTTTTTTCAGACTGGAATTTTTATGACTGAACAGGACCAGAGAGCATGAGCTCTCTGTTGAGCTTTATGGGAATTTTGGTATGAAGGCAGTGCAACAGTGATGGAACTAGTTCATACTGTATGGGAAAGACTCCAAATGATATTAAACCTGGAATGTATAGTGAGGAAAAAGGTGAATGTATGTTTACATTATATCTCCTCTGCTATCACTGAAAATAATAAAAACATATATATGGACATAAAGATACTCTTAATTTTAGCTGTCTGGGAGCCATGTACATGCACATGTACTGAGGCATATAGTTTCCTCACAACTTAGTAGAAGTTTTTATTAACTCTCATGCTTTTGTTTCTAGGAGGAGAGACTTCAGCATGCAAACCTTCATCTGTTCGGCTTGCACCGTCATTTTCATTCCATGCCGCTGGCCTTCAGATGGCTGGACAGATGTCCCATTCACACCAGCAATACAGTGATCGTCGGCCGCAGAATATAAATGACCAACAGGTTTCTGCCTTATCATATGCTGACCAGATTCAACAGCCTCTTACCAATCAGGTGTGTGACATATAAGGAACAAATACTTATGCTGATATAGTGCCTAATTGTCTTACTCCAGGATAGATACCAGACCTCTCTGTTCATTGGTGGTACAGTGTGCCAGCATCATACGCTGGAAGCCTCACTAGAAATAAGCCTCGCGCGCCCTGGAAGAAGTAATGGGGCGTGCAACTGTGGCAGACACACGGTGCCACATGGCACCATGCGGTGGGCACGAGCCCCATTACTTCCAGTTGGGCTCAAGCTTATGCGTTTTTCTTTTACGCGGGGGGGGGGGTAGTTCCAGAACGGATCCCCCACGTAAGAGAAGGACCACCTGTATATAATTCCAGTTAAGTGTATTATCAATGCAGACATAGTAGCTCTCATACAATATGAGGGGAGAACAGAAATGTGCCAGTTGGATCAACTTGTACTGTTATACCTGGCAGCCCAGTCACATCATCCTGCAGTATTTGGTATTATATAAGAGGCCGTGTATCAAGTGTGTCCACCCTTTCCTATCGGCACGTCAGTGTTGAATTCAATAAGAGGGCTAGCATGAATTGGGATATCACTTCAGTCATTAACTCACTAGTGACACATATAGTCTTTCTTACTGCTTAGCTGTCTTATAGTTATGTCTGAGATATTTGCTAAATTTTGTTTTTAACCTCATGTTAAATATTAATGCCAGTATAACAAAGTTAAGGGTTGTTGATAACATTTCCTCTTCAGGAAGTGGGGGAGCGGAGGAAGTATTCCACAGCTTATTTCTTTTTATTTATCTTCTACATTTCCAACAGATAATATCAGAAACCTGGAGAAGAACTTTGTTTTATCTGTCTTTAGTTTACTGCTAATTAATTGAATGGCAACCCTAGATTCTAGTATAATAAAAGATGAGGGAGATTGTGGTACACAATCTTTCTTGGTACACAAATACACCATATGTTATTTTATAAACCTAGATGAAACTCCTACCTGAGACACATAGACCTGTTACAGACAGCCAAAATAAAGCTGCTTTGAGTCACAGTGGAGGTATGGTGTTTCAATGATGCATGTGTCCTAAGAGTCCAGAAGTTGCACCAAAGCCACGTTCCAGCCCTAAGGACTGGAGCATGGCTTTGGTGCGGCTTCTGGACTCTTAGGACACATGCATCATTGAAACACCATACCTCCACTGTGACTCGAAACAGCTTTATTTTGGCTGTCTGTAACAGGCCATAGTTATTATGTCATAGCTACATTCTGGCTCATGATCTGACTCCGTAAGCCAGGGGTAGAAAACCTATGGCCCTTCAGGTTCTGACAAACTCCCATTCCCATCATGCCTTACCACCAGCCAAGCTGTAGAAAGTTTTAGTATCCTCATAAGGGGAGGAGCTATCACCAAGCCCTGATAAGCCTGGCTAAAACTTCCTTCAGCTTGGCTGATGGTGAGGCATGATGGGAATGGGAGTTCGTCAGAACCTGGAGGGCTGTAGGTTCCCCACCTCTGCCCTAAACTCACCTTAAAATCTAGCCAGCTGCACTGAGGAATAGAGTTCTGTGGTGCTGGTAACTGAAGCACTGAAGGATGGCATGTCTAGCCTTCTCCTACTGGGGAGTGATGGTATGCTGTCACTGCTTGTTGACACACCATTGCTTACTTGTGAGAGAGGGCTGGATGCATCCTTTTCAGCTTCTGCTCTTTTCAACTCCTTCCTTTGCTGTGGCTGGGTGGATTAAAAGCTTGTTCTTCTATATCATGGTGGGAGCATGCAGTCCTTACCTGAACCATTTTCACAAAACCAGAAGTGACCATAGGTCACTGCTGAGCTCTCCCACATTTTGAAACTTTTTAAGAAGCTAAAGAGCCATAACCATGAAAAGGGAGATAATTGTGACTCTTGGAAATGACCCTTTTAAAAAGATTGATATTGAATTGGCTCTCTGTTAGTCCTCCAGTAGAGAAGCCAATATTAGCGACAAGATATGTGTAAGAAAACCAGTGATTTCAGAATCCTGGAGTGCTTACTATTTGGACCTGCTCTTTTGTTAGGTTGCACTGGTATTTCACCCTTTATCTCTTTGTTTGACTTAAGATTTTCTATCACCCTTCAGGAGGGAAAATTGTTCACAAATGAATGTTTGTCTCGGTATTTTCTACTAGGAAGATAACCACAGGTTTTATTAGATTCTCTTTATCTTAATTAATTAATGAATTGATTTTATTTATTTATTTATTTATTTATTGTCATCTAAGGCTCCAATAACCACTAAATCAGACATTGACACCTTTCCCCCTCCCTCACTACCCACAAGAAGAAAAAATCGAATGATTTGGAGCCAAAACCAGATGTGTGATAGTACCTCACTTCTGATTCAGCATGTTCTCTCTGTGGTCCACTAGAATTAGTGAGTTTGCACAAATTAGCCCCGTCCTTGACTCAGTAGTCAACAGTGTTGGAAAAAAAAGTTTGTTTTTTAAGAAAAACAAAAACTCAAGAGTTTCTGTTTAAGTTTGTTGTTGTTGTTGTTGTTTAAACTGGGATTTTCGCATTAACTTTTTATTGAAAAAATTGGATCCTAATTATATTAATACTGTGAAACTTTTTTTATGTATTAGAAAGCTTGATGAACCACATTTTCTTGTTTTCTGACATTAACAGTCCAAAGTTATTAGGCTGTGATATGATTTATATCTTTCAATAAAATACCAGTTTTTAGTGCTTATTATTTCTGTTAAATCTTAATATGTATAAATTAAGATTTAACTGAAATAACAAGCAGTAAAAAACTGGTATTTTATGTATATGTATGTATACATATTAAGATGTGCAAAGTACTCTCAGAGAAAGATAAAAACAAGAATAAGGTAATAATAAGCATTAATCTAATAGGAATATAGAACTATACCATTATCATAGAATCATAGAGTTGGCAGAGACAGCAAGGGCTATCCAGTCCAACCCCCTGCCATGCAGGAACTCACAATCAAAACATCCCTGACAAATGGCCATCCAGCCTCTGTTTAAAGACCGCTAAGGAAGGAGACTCCACTACACTCCAAGGGAGTATGTTCCACTGTCGGACAGCCCTTACTGTCAGGAAGTTCCTCCTAATGTTGAGGTGGAATCTCTTCTCCTGTAGTTTGCATCCATTGCTGTGGGTCCTAGTCTCTGGAGCAGCAGAAAACAAGTTAGCTCCCTCCTCAATATGACATCCCTTCAAGTATTTAAACAGGGCTATCATAGCACCTCTTAACATGCTGTTCAGATGCTATGGTCACTAGCTTAAATAAAACCTATTCTTTAAAATGTACTTTTTTAAAGCAATTTGTTTTGATTGAATTTATGTTAATTGAAGCATTTGTTTCTGAATGGAGTTTCTTGCACTATAAATAAATAAATAAAAATTGATAAATAATAGATAAATAAATAAAAAATAAATAGATTAAAAAGAAGCAACTGGTACTGGATACTGTTCTGAGAATGAAAAACTGCCAGTGAAGTGTTAAAAATTAAAATGTTTAAATTCAAACAGTCATGTTCTTCCAGTAAGAGAGCTGGAAATAGTAATTATCTGTTTTCTACCTTGCACAAGACCATCAGTCATTATTACTGTTGCCCTGAGTTTGTAAAGAAGTTAGGTGGCCCTGATATTCCAGCCCAGTGAGTATATGGCCAATATCGGCCAATATTACTGTGTCTGGAAAATGTTTAAAATATTATTTGATAACTGTGTTATTTTAAAGTGGCTTAGTGAGCAATACTATCAGAGCCTGTTGCTATTTTGTGCCTTCAAGTCGTTATGGCAACCCTAAGGCAACCCTACCCAATTCTTGGCAAGATTTGTTCAGAGGGGGTTTGCCATTGCCATCCTCTGTGATTGAGAGAGAGTGGGTTTCCGTAACCAAATGGGGAATTTGAACCCTGTTCTCCCCCTCTAATCCTAGTCTGGCACTCAAAGCACTAGACCATGCTCTTACTGATTCTTCAAGCTGTGAAGAGGTTTATATGTTGCATTTCTTGGTGAAAGATTGCTGTTGGTCGGAATGACAATTGTTAAACCCATTAAATAGCTTGTTTTACAGACTTTAGGCTCCATCTGCTGGCCAGATAAAATTCAACTATTATTATTACACAGAGGTCTCATTCCTTCCTGTTGATGGCAGTTACAGTTATTTTGTTCTGACAGGAGATGATAAACCTTATTTTAAAGTTTCTCTTACTATCACTGATAACTTCTGTTAAATTAATATTGGAGTACTTTAAAAAGAGGAATGAAGAGGTAATGAGATTTTCAGTAGCTTTACATTTTCAGAATCCATTTCGAATATTTTGTAATAAAGTTAAGATTAATTGGACACTGAGCATTTTGAGGTATTATTGCAGAAAGAATGGTAAGATTGTTTCCAACACAGATTATTTTTTATGTGAACAAATGACATTGGTTACTGTTCACAACATTGATCTACTGGAGATCTGTAATCAAACATTTAATTGATCATTAATATAAACAACGAAATAGTGAAGTCTCTGGTTCACAAACACATTTCCCAATCCCTTCTTGGCATCCTCAGATTGAAGCATCCACAGATGGCCCTGCCCTATTCTCCTCAATGGTGGTATGTGCAGCAGCCACACTGCCATTGAGGAGAATGGGACTTTTGAGATACTGTAGAATTTGCCATCTGTGGTGGTGGGGGTCTGGAATGGTTACAGAGGGTTCACTGTACATCCTGGCTCTCGATCCTGTATGGTATTTGTTTATATTTTTTCACCCCACCTTTTACATTGACCACTCCAATATTTTAGTCCAATCATTGTTAATGCCACATCAGCAAAGGGCTAAAGTACAGCAGAGATCTAAAAACACAAAATGTGAATGTCCCATGACATCACAGTATTTTTAAAATCTGAGGGGCGGTGCAGACAGGTGGGAAGGGCCAGCCTGGAGGTGGAGTCAGGGCGTGACGTCCACATGACACACACCCTGGCTCCGCCCCAGGCCGGCATGACACCGTGCACAGCACCACACAGCATACGGTGGTGCAGTGCTCCTCTGATTCTGCATCTAGATGACGCAGCGCCAAAAGAGCGTCATAAAGGCATGGCTATGGCACCCTTTCGAGGGCACAAAAAGGAGTCACTTTTTGTGGCTTCCTTTTGTGCCGCAGAACAGCCAGGTCAAACCCCTTCAGGGGCGGTTTGCACAGCCACTGAGCCTTTTATATCTATATCTGTCTTGTTTATTTGAATATTTCTAGATTTCTTTATATCTTGAGATTTCAGGGTGGTTTATAATAATGCCAAAAGTTTAATCAATTTTAAACAACTTTAAAACATAAAAATCATTAAAATAGCCTAAAAGCTTATTAAATAATTTGACAAGTTAAAATAGATAAATAAAATAAATAAAACTTTTATTTATACCCCGCTTTTCTGTAAAAACAATCAAAGCGGCTAACAATTAAAATATCCCCACACAATATTACATCATTATAACAACACCTCCCTTAAAAAAGGATTAACCATATTACAGTTAAAAATTAGAATTTTTAAAATATCTAATTAATAATAAACAGAACATGGGCAAGAGTAGTAGTATAATATTTGGTGTGAGTGGGTAATCATTCTGTGGCTGAGCGGTTTTATTTAGGAAAGGCCTGTGAGGCCTGTGATGAAACTATATAAAACTAGTTAAAACCATTCAAGACAATAAAAAACAAGCACATGTGCAGATTTGCATGTAGTCAGTTAGGCCTCAAAGTTTTATTGAAAGAGCAGTGTTTTTTCTTTGTGCTGGAATAAAAAGCAGCATTGGTGTCAGTCATTTCTCTAAGGCGCAAAGGTTTTTATTACTGAGATGCAACAGCAGATAAGGCCCTCTGTCCTTTGCTCTGCCACAGTATACGTCCTCATTGGTGGAGCATGGAGGGGTCCTCCAGCAGATTTCAGTCTTCAAACCTATTTAGGGAGAAGTGTCAAGGTCCCACGGTATTAGGAAGAGGTGTAAAGGCCTGATTCCATTTAGGGCTTTAAATATTATCAACAGCACCGTGAATTCAGCCTGGAAAAATTACCATCCAATGCAACTCCTTTACGTGGTTTCTTTTATGCAATACTCTAATCAACAATCTAGCTGCTAAATTTTGCATTAACTACAGCATCTGACTCATCTTCAAGGGCAGCACCACAAGACTGACATAAGTCAGTCTATCTGTAGATAATATAAAATAGATTTTAAATATAAAATTTGAAAATAATAAATAAATAAAATAAAAGTTGAAAATGCAGAAGGGGTTTGAGTGCTGTGGCTTGCATAATAGACAACTAAACCCTGCTGATTCTATTTGGTGCAAACAGACGATTAAAATGACTTAGATAATTTTGTCTTCATACTACATGCTGGTCTTTTTCTCCATATGTGTAAGGTAATGTCTGATATTGTCATTTTGCAGAGGCGGATGCCCCAAACTTTCCGTGATCCAGCAACTGCTCCTCTGAGGAAACTGTCAGTGGATTTGATCAAAACATACAAACATATTAATGAGGTAAATATACACAGTTCATTTGTAGCTGAATTTTATTTTCGCACAGATTGTAGTTTGTTATTAGTAGCACTTGAAAATGTTTTGTGTTTCCTAAGTCCAGTTCATTTAGTGACACTAAAATACTGATTGCATTACACAGTCTTACCTACTAAAATGGTACATTTCTATTAGCATTAAGAATGTATTTTTAAATGAAGGGGGAGGGATCTAGATTATTAGGTCTAAATCCAACTACAGTTGGCCCTTCTTATACATGGATTTGTTATACATGGATTTAAGCATACACGGTTTGAAAATGTTCCAAAAAAGTATAAATTTACCTTGATGTTCCATTTTTTATTAGGGACACCATTTTGCTATGTCATTATACTTAATGGGACTTGAGCATACACGGATTTTGTTATACACGGGGGATCTTGGAACCAAACCCCAGCGTATAACAAGGATCCACTGTACTGGTTCCAATTAGAATCAACTGCCAAATTGCGAGTCAACAAACATGTAAATCTCATTGATTTTATATATTTACTCTAGCTGGGACTAGCAATTATTTTAGATCATATTATTCAAGTCAAGTAGTCTTATATTCTATGCATCAAAGAAATGCCTGCTGCCTGAATAGCATTTTGAAATGTGTAATCTCTTGGTGATCAAATTCAGTTATAACACTGGTTAAACTATATTAAATAAAAACTACTCCACTTCCCCTCTGTTTTCTTTTTCAGTTTGCCTGCTAGTTCACTAAGATCAGAACCCTCTGCACTCTGCTTCTTCTTACTTAGCCACAATAAGAGCCAACACTAATGGCCTCTGTCACATAGCAGTTGATTAATAGAGCAGAGTTATGGCTTGCACTCACAAGTTACAATCTGATAGCTAGGATTCTGCAGGTTATGCATATACTATCCTATTCTACAGGTTTTGTAGCAATTTTACCAGCTTTTTGGAACTTTCATAGTTCTAAACTTCAGGTTGTGCCCAGGCATGCAGCAAGCTCTCACATATGTGGCAGTAGTGCTGTTTTGTCTCAAAAACGATTGACAGGGTGTCACTAAAAGCATTTCCTTTCATATTAGTATGGCACTTTTTGTGGGTGGATAAAGCAGTATTTTAAAACAGCCACAAAAAACAATGGTATGGGAATAGATAGTACAATATTGATCTATACTGTTACTGTTATGATACAAGTTGGCTTTATACAATAATTATGTTTCTGAATCTCAGGTTTACTATGCAAAAAAGAAGCGGCGACATCAACAGGGCCAAGGAGATGATTCTAGTCACAAAAAAGAGCGGAAGGTTTACAATGATGGTTATGATGATGATAACTATGACTACATTGTGAAAAATGGGGAAAAGTGGATGGATCGTTATGAAATTGACTCTTTAATAGGCAAAGGTTCATTTGGACAGGTAAAGCATGCTACATGAAAAATCATTTATCAACTTACATAGCTAATAGAATTCAAAGATAGCTGTATTAATCTGTAGAATCAATATGTAGAGAGATCTGATAGCACCTTTGAAACTAACTGAAAGAAAGAAGTTGGCAGCATCAGCTTTCCTAGACTTTAGTCTACTTTCTCAGCTTAGAATTAACTCATTGATTAACCCAGTCAGTTATTCGTTCACCCAATTAATGCTGACATTTAAAATAGATCATTAGAATTCATTAGAGTTGCTGCCTCTCTCTCACACACATTCAGAAAAATAGGAATTCTAATACTTTTGAGACCGCTCAGGAGAAATATTAGAATTTGAGGAAATGTGTCACATGGCTGTGTTTCTAGGTAGGCAGATCTGTGTGATTTCATTGGGAAGAGACAGCAGGTTGGAGGGAAGGGGAGAGAGAGATCTTTCTGAAGCTTGGGTCAGATAGGTGGGATAGTGGAGTAGAAGAAAGCTACATTTGGGAAAGAAGAAAAAAGTGTTTCTTGGAACAGAATTGTGGTGGGATGAAGAGTTGGTTGCTTGCTCAGCAGAAGACCAAGGCTCTTAAGCAGCCAGGGCCCTTTCAATTTGGCTCTCCAGTGGTCCTTTCCAATTGACTCTTCCATAGCCCTCTATGAAAGGAAAGTGTTCTGAGTCTTTCTGGAAAGTGCAGGATACATTGCTACTTTCTTCAGTAACCTCTTCCCTTCTACTAATCATATTCCAGACTGATACTGTATAATTTACATTTATTTTAAAGTATCGTGGTGCTGCAATGAACATCTTTACAGTTCTTTAGTGTGTTGCTCGTACTAGGCTTTTAGAAAGTTAAATTTATTCCTCAAACTCGCTCCATTTTTTTTGTCACATGTAGCCCCTTGCTTCCCATTCTGCAGATTCCTGGTCTGCTGGTATGTGCAAACCAGGAATTGTGATTTAAAATAAACTTGTATAATTTGGACTTAAAATAGATTTCAAATCTGTCTTTTTTAAACTTCTTTTTCTTAGTGTTCTGTTTAACTAAACTAGAGTTTATTATGAACAACCATTTCTGCTTCTCATGTAACAGTAAATCAGGATTCAGGTAAAGTGAAACTAAAGTCTGGTTTAATCCTCCTCGCAGTCATGTAGGAGTAGGAAGTGTGTGTATGTGTAATTGTGTGTGAGCCTAATACTTCATGTGGGCTTATTCCTGCATTTGCATCTAATATTAAACCATGGTTTGATGTTTCATGCAGACTTAGCCATAGACAAAAGCCAGCTGAAAAACTTTGGCTTTTATTAGAAATACAAACATGTTCTTGTTACATTTTAAAGAGCCAGTGCTACAGGCTCCCGCTGCCACCCTGTGTATCTCTGAAATTTGCTCCAGAGGATTTCACAGTCCTCTAAAGCAGATGACGGGCTTCAGGGAAGGGGAATGCATCCTGTGATCTTGCCTGTTCTTCAGGTGGAAAGACACAGCCCTAAAAAATGAAAGTATCATTATAGTCATTCACCACCAGAGAGAAGGCCTTTCACACAGTTGCCCTCAGGAAATAGCTTTCCAACAGCCTGATTTGAGGGATCATTTGGTACATTATTCAGTTTGCCTCATTGAGCCTCTAACGCTTTGAAGCAGTATTTTATTTAGATATTGTTTTTTGTGTATGGGATCTTATAATGTAAATATGAATTATGTTTATTATGTTTATTTAGTGTACCTTTTTTATTCTACAGGTTGTAAAGGCATACGATCGTGTGGAACAGGAGTGGGTGGCTATTAAAATTATAAAGAACAAGAAAGCGTTCCTAAATCAAGCCCAGATTGAAGTGCGGCTTCTTGAGCTTATGAACAAACATGATACTGAAATGAAATATTACATAGGTATTATAATTATTATTCTTTTCAGAAACTTGAATACTTGAGAGCCTTATAGTTTCATATTTCTTCCTTTGTTATAATGATAAGCATTATGTTTTGAGAGCCAGCATGGTGGTGTGGTCTGAGATTTGACTACAGCTCTGGAGATAAGGGTTTGATTCTCCGCTTGAACATGAAAACTCACTGGGTGACCATGGTCAAATCACACTTTCTCAGTTTCAGAGGATGGCAAGCCACCTCTGCAGAAGCTTGTCCAGAAAACCCTATGATAGGGTTACCTTAGGGTTGCCATAAATCAGAAATGGCTTGGAAGCACACAATTATATTTTTACTTTCCTCTTAAGGTGGAATAATACATTCTTAAATGTAAAGAAATCAGGTGGACTTTGCAAATGTAACCTTTATGTCTAATTTGGGGGGAAAAACATATGTACTCAGAAAACAAAAATAGTTTAGGGAAGTCTGTTTCAGGTTTTTCTGGTAGCTTCATTTAGCTTCTGGAATGCAATCTTTTTCTGAAAATCTGGCACTAGGTATCTTGTTTACTAAGAAGGCACCTCCTGGTTGTTGGTGTGTAGATGGGCTCTGCTCATGGCAGTTGAAGGCAATTGATAAAATCTGGCATGTGTAATGGTTGCTAAATATTCTTTCTCATGATAGTGTAATTGACAGATAAAAGCTTGATAAAAATGGCACAAAATATGTGCTTTCTGTTAAATCAGCTTCTTCAGTGAGACAGATTATTTTTGTAGTCTCTATAACTCACATATATGAAAACTCTGCACCTGTGCATGCAACGTTATAGATACACAGAGTTTACATTTTGCCAGTAGCCCTATGTGGGCTTGAAGAGCATAAGAAATGTGTTAAGAGAGAGTATATCTTTATATATTTGTGAATTGAAAGGTTCTCAGAATCAGATAGCTGTTAACATTATCTCTTTTGCCTAGGCAAGGATTAGGTGGTTGCTTTCTGTTCCCATTGCCAAATTGTTAGGCCTTAAAGCTTTGCAGTGGGAAGGGAATATATAAAACATCCAACTTTGTGGCCCCAAATACGTCCTTATCTACAGCTTCAGTAGCTATTTTCTTTTACTTACCTCCAGTGATGAACCAGCTGTTCACTCCAGGTTGTCTAAAAACCTCTTGTCAGTCAGTGCCAAGATCTAGCTCTGTTCCATCAGTGCATTTGGTATCAGTACTGACACTGAGGGCATGGAAGGGTCACTTATAGCATTAATATAGAACACTGTGTTGTATGCGTCATATTTGCATTTGTGGTAGAGATACTGTTGACAGCAGGAAAAACCATAGAGGAAGCTTTATAGAAAATTAAGACATTGTCTTTTGGTACCAGTTCAAAGCCAAAGAAAAGTAAGGATAAAGCAAAGATGCACTTATTAAAACAGATCAAACTGTCTAAGCCACATTCTAAATCCATCATCAATCTTTAGCTGCAGTAACTCTGACAAGTTGCATGTTATAGGTTCGTGTTCAGAAGGCATTTACAAGAACACCGATTAGCGCTTTTATTGCATGTGATAATTGAGAATATTGAATTTTGGGTTCCTCAAGATCATGCATTCTGGTTATGCCATTGAATCAGTCAGAAGACTTCACTGGGAGTGCTCTGTTATTTCATCCCTATCTTATAAAATGGAAGTGCATAGCACTTGTCTGATCTTTATGTATCAACCTAGGGTTCTACTTGAGTTATTTATTTGTCCTAAAAAAGGTAGATGAGATATTCCTGAATTTGGACATCAGGGATGTAGATTCATATGTGTGTGTGTGTGTGTGTGTGTGTGTGTGTGTGTGTGTGTATTAATGGTCATCGTTGCAATTACATTTTCTTTGCTACTCAAGTGTAGTTGGTTTACCACTACCAAGAATGCATGTTTCCATATAGCTGCCTATTCTTTCAGTCACTGATTTCTTCAGTTTGCTTTAGGAAGAGCATTTTATCAGCTCAGCATTCTAGCATTTGGGCTATGGCTCCATGCATATTTACAAAGTACTTAGTAGTGTTGGTAGTGCAGCTTCATCTTCAAGTGTCTTGTTTCTTTGTCTTCAAGGGGCCTCTCATTTTTATCTCTTCAGGTTTATTCAGCAGCAGTTTCATCAAATACAAGATTTTGCACCTGATTTTAAAGTTTTTTTTTTAAAAAAAAACGTTATTAACTCCAGCACCGTTCAGAGGTCCAATTCCTACTATAGCTTACCTCATCGATCATTTGAGCCTCCAGTGACATGTGACTTGTGATTGCTGTCATGGAAAAACTCTGGCCCGGTACAGACTGGTGCGTGGGTCGATTTTAGGGCTCTGTAGCGCTGGCCTTGCATATATGCCCAGCCCTACTTTCGGTGCCCGTGAGCCATCTTGCTGCATCCCTGTCCACATGACACTTTCTGGGAGCGTCGTCATCATGGCACACGAGCACCATTATGCCACTCTTAAAAAGAAGCTGCACTGACGAGGGGCAAAAACGGGCGGCATGGAGCCACCTGTCTGTATCTCCCCCCCCCATGTTTCTCATTACAGTTACATCATGTCTATTGAGTTTGTGCTCTGTGTAGACCCTCTATACTTATGTTTTCCTTGATGTGTCTTGTTCATGAAGATATCATTTCTGCTAAAATTAGAATTGACTTTCCACCGATAATAATATTTAGGCTTACTTGCCTTTATCAATAACCTATTTAATGAGTTTGGATGCTCTTGGCATACCTTGGATTTCAGGAGACCCTTATTTTGTTTCTCTCATACCAGGCACAGACTTCCTTTTTGTATTACACTGCTAGTAAAAAAGGCAAGACATTCTTTCCTCAAAAACTTGTTCAATTAGTGGTTAATACCGTACATCTTTGTTATCACATGGCTAGGAAACCTCACGGCAAGCTTTCATGAGTCATTCAACAGTAGCTTCATGGGCTTTCCTAATAATTATTACTTTCCTTGAAAGTCTTCTGTGCTAAATCATGGCTACAACTCTCAGCCTTCATTTCTTAAGAATCTCTGTTGATGCATCCTTTGGGAGGGCAGTGCTTTCTTAAGTGTGTTACCCCTCTGTCCTTTTTAAGTCAGCTTTCTAATCTTCCATATAGTGAGTGACAAAGACTATAAGGAAAAGAAACAGGGTAATACCAGTAGCTGTAATTGTTTTGAGTAGTCATCTCTGAATTTACAAAATCCATCCTCCTCCCCTGCTCTGTTTATCTCATCATCTGCTGTTCTGTAGTGGTGGATTTGGGTCTAAGGTAAAAAATGGGAAAAATGCTAAATACAGTACTTGGAGAGTGTGAGGCTACTGTCAAAAGACAAGCTCTCAAAGATTCTCAGGATATCTGTACTGGTGCAGAGTGGCCAGTATATATGAGATCACAGATGACTACTGGAAAAATCATAATTATATGTAAGCAACCTATTCTTGGTTAGCATGTTGATCTCATTAACTCCCAGAATAGCCTTTCTCATATCCTAAGCTACTCACTGTTATTGAAAATAGAAGCAGTGGTTCAGAACGTGTAGTCTAAGTGTTTGTCTGTCTACTATTGATTTTGTGAAAGACAAAATGTCTTGGACAGGGGAGATACAAAGGTAAGCTGTTTGCTATGAGAAACATTCCTGATGAATATACTTTTGAATTTATAAAAGGATTTTGTATTTTAAAATGAAAAAAGAAATATTTTGGCTTTTCCCACTCCTGGGAAAAGCAGTTCAGTTCCATCAGTTCTGGATGAAATTTAACATCACAGCATATGACCTTTCAGAGTCTGCAAGACCCTTCATTTCCATACATTTGAAAGCAACGTGGATATTTATTACATGACTTGTAGCATCTAATTGCCCTCTTCCCCCACTCTGATTTTCCTTAAAACTCTTTAAGTGATAAAAGAGTTCTGCAGATCTTAGGTGCTTTATGTGCAATTTTGTGCCTTTTTGGTCATCCTGATAAAGGTATTACTACAATATAGATTTTAAAAATAACTAGGCTACTTTACACTGGATGGACTGCTTTATCAAAATATCAAGAAACATTGTTGCTTTGTTCTAGACAGTTATTTACAATTGCATAACATTGTTATGCCTTTCCTGTACTCTGGAATGAATAGCCATTGCTTTGTCATGAAAATCCAGATGGTAGGGTCAATTATAAAAGCATTTGGTAACTCCAAAAGAACCTTATGTTTCTGAAATTTGTCCTTAAATATGTAGTTGATTACAAATGTTCCAAAACGGGAAAGAGAGAGGGCGAGTAAGATAAAACTATCCTTCCAGAAACTAGTGGTATTGTTTTCTTGTTTTGATTGCTGCATGTAATCCTACTGATTTTGAGATTAATCTGGAAGCTGGTTAAAAGAAAGGTGATAAACACTGTTTAGTTTTGAAATTGGGTTGTTGTTGTTTTGAGACTTCAGGTTGTTTCCAATTTATGGTGACCCTAAGGTAAACCTATCATACACACGTATATGAATATTCATGCACACATAGAATCATAGAGTTGGAAGAGACCGCAAGGGCCATCCAGTCCAATCCCCTGCCATGCAGGAACCCACAATCAAAGCATCCCTGACAGATGGCCATCCAGCCTCTGTTTAAAAACCTCTAAGGATGGAGATTCCACTACACTCCAAGGGAGTGTGTTCCACTGTTGAACAGCCCTTACTGTCAGGAAGTTCCTCCTAATGTTGAGGTGGAATCTCTTTTCCTGTAGCTTCCATCCATTTCTCCGGGTCCTAGTCTCTGGAGAAGCAGAAAACAAGCTTGCTCCCTCCTCAATATGACAGCCCTTCAAATATTTAAACAGGGCTATCATAGCACCTCTTAACCTTCTCTTCTCCAGGCTAAACATCCCCAGCTCCCTAAGTTGTTCCTCATAGGACATGGTTTCCAGACATTTCACCATTTTGGTCTCCCTCCTTTGGACACGCTCAACATCCTTTTTAAATTGTGGTGCCCAGAACTGGACACAATATTCCAGGTGGGGCCTGACCAAAGCAGAATAGAGTGGAACTATTACTTCCCTTGATCTAGACATTATACTTCTATTGATGCGGCCTAAAATCGCATTGGCCTTGTTAGCTGCCGCATCACACTGTTGACTCATGTTCAATTTGTGGTCTACAGTGGTACCCCGGGTTACGAATTTAATTCGTTCCGCCGCCGCGTTCGTAACCCGAAAAGCTTTCGCAAGCCGAAAACCCATAGGCGCTAATGGGGAAAAGCCGCGATTTGGTGCGAAAAAGCGCCGAAAAGCACCAAAATTTCTTTCGTAACCCGAAATAACCTTTGTAACCCGGAACAGTTTTTTTCAATTGATTTTTTTCGTAACCCGGAAATTTCGTAAGGCGGCGCATTCGTATCCCGGGGTACCACTGTACTTGGACTCCCAGATCCCTTTCACATGTAGTCTCATTCAGCCAGGTGTCGCCCATCCTAGGTATCGCCCATCCTATATCTGTTCATTTCATTTTTCTGTCCTAAGTGCAGTACCTTACATTTCTCTGTGTTGAAATTCATTTTGTTAGTTTTGGCCCAACCTTCTAATCTATTAAGGTCATTCTGAAGCTTGATCCTGTCCTCAGGGGTATTAGCTACTCCTCCTAATTTGGTGTCATCTGCAAATTTGATAAGTATACCCCCAATTCTGTCATCCAAGTACATGTACATATGTTTCAAATAAAAGCTTAAGATGCTAGATTGTAATGAATAAATTATGTTGTTGTTGTGTGTGCCTTCAAGTCATTTCTGACTTATGATGACCCTAAGTTGAACCTCCCATGGGGTTTCCTTGGCAAGATTTGTTCAGAAGGGGTTTACCTACGCCTTCCTCTGAGGCTGAGAGAGTGTGACTTGCCTTGGTCACCTAGTGGGTTTCCATCGCCAAGCAGGGAATTTAACCCTGGTCTACAGAGTCTTAGTCCAACCATTGACACCATATAGACTCTCTAGTTATGAAATTATTAATAGCTTAAGAACTGTCATAGGAGTCGAAATTCCATCATTTTCTTTAGAGAAGTTACCCTTCCTTCCTTCCTTCCTTCCTTCCTTCCTTCCTTCCTTCCTTCCTTCCTTCCTTCCCTCTTCCCCCCCCCCCCCCCCCCAATATGCTTTCTTTTCACTATACTGTACTGTACATGTTAAACATGTTAGTTCCCAAGATGACTTATTTTAAGAGTGGGAACCACATATCTCCCAACCTTTGTTAGACTGTAATTTCCAGTATTCCTCACTAGAAGCTATTGATGGCAAGGGCTGGTGAGAGTCCAACAATATCTAGGGTAGTGTTGTTCAGACCAGTAATCCAATCCATCAGCTATAGGTCCATGGCAAGAAATGCCACACATATGGTACCATTCCCTAGTGAATCACAAAGGGGGAAAAAGCCAGACCACCACACCAGAAGCACTAATCTAAAGTGGCACATGACTTCCACCCTGATTTCAAGGAGGAAAGGACTTCTTAAGTCTTGTCTTTATTCTCAATAAGTCAAGGCTGTTTGTGTTTGACACTGAGATCAGTTTGGAGCTTTCCACTTGATGTAGCACATAGTCCTTTTGCCAAATTAACATATACCTGTCCAGACAAAAGGTAACACAGCAGGGAGGATATTCATGCTTACGTATCTTGTAAATTAGGCTAAATATTTGTTGAAGGTAGACTTTATCCTGTCTAGTCATTAATGCTGTTGTCAGTAGTAGTGTTGAATAATATGAATTCACTTAGAAATGTACAGTGTAGGATAATTAAGCAAAGTTTTCAGAGAATAAAGGTTTATGCCAATAAATTGCTTTTAAAACAAAGAGTTTACTATTAAAATCAATTCTGCGTACCATGGTTTCTTCTTCGTGGTCTCTGCAAATCACACAAATGGAGCTGTACTGTGCAGGTGCGGAATAATCCATTTGTGTGTATTCACAGATGACCACTCAAAGAAATACCATTACAGGTAAGTAACCTGTCCATATACCATCTGTTGATTTTTCTTTTGTCAGAATACACATCTAATGCAGGTTTTTCCTTCTTTCTTTCAGTGCATTTGAAGCGTCATTTTATGTTCCGAAATCATCTCTGCTTAGTTTTTGAAATGCTCTCCTACAACCTTTATGACCTGTTGAGGAACACAAACTTCAGAGGGGTGTCACTGAACTTGACGCGAAAGTTTGCACAACAAATGTGCACTGCACTGCTTTTTCTTGCAACTCCTGAACTTAGCATCATTCACTGTGACCTAAAACCTGAGAATATCTTGCTCTGTAACCCCAAAAGAAGTGCTATCAAGATTGTTGATTTTGGCAGTTCTTGTCAACTTGGACAGAGGGTAAATGTGTGGTCCTGGATTATTTGGAAAGATACCACATTCAGGATATTTCAGTAGTTGTTTTGTTTGTAGTAATTGGTGTAATTCAACAGATGAACTAATCCTTGTGTTCTTAATTTACATGATAGAAGTTTTTAACTGATTCCATCTGGAATGATTAAAGGACTGCCCTTGAATTCTATGCTCAGTCATGGGCAGTATATTAATGGTTTTGTTTCCTTTCTAAAATGATTACCATGTTATAGCATTATGGATTCAGGAGATATGACCTGTTTTAGAGATGTTTGCTTTTTAAAAAGTAATTACCACATTTTCCAACATTTTTTTTTATTTCTGTGATCATCTTATACTTAATAGAGGATAGTATCTGTCACAGTTCATTTAACATCTCAACTAGAAATGGGCTTTAAGTGATATATTATTATTTATTTTTAAATGCAGATATACCAGTATATCCAGAGTCGCTTTTATCGATCACCAGAGGTGCTATTGGGTATGCCTTACGATCTTGCAATTGATATGTGGTCCCTTGGTTGTATCTTAGTAGAAATGCATACGGGAGAGCCCCTGTTCAGTGGGGCAAATGAGGTATGTAATTCCACAAAAGACAGTGATAATTTAATCAATCTGTGTAGTGTTGTAAACCAGATACATTTAGTATTACATAGAACTGGTAGTGTAAATGATAGTCAAAACCATACTTTCTTTGTGTGATTGCTGTGCTCATTTGAAACAAGGAATAAATTTATCTCTACATATCATATAGTACTTCACTTCTGTAGATCTCCTAACTGATCATCCTCCTTTTTAACAGGTGGATCAGATGAATAAAATAGTAGAGGTTTTGGGCATAGCACCTGCTCATATTCTTGACCAAGCACCCAAAGCAAGAAAGTTCTTTGAGAAGCTGCCAGATGGCACTTGGAACTTAAAGAAGACCAAAGATGGAAAAAGGGTGAGTACATACTGTATTTGGAATACCAGATGTAAGCTCATTTTTGTTACTCCAAAGAATTTAAATGAGAAGCATTTCTAAGGGTGCAGTTCTGTACCCACATACTTCAGAGTAAAATGTGTTGAACTTAGTGGGATTTACATCTCCTAGAAGATTGTAGCATGAGACATTGCATCATAAAGCTCAGACAATTGTATTCATTTTAAATGCAGAATCTTTCAACATAGTGATAAAAATGTGAGAACAAATAATGGTTATAGTTTCTGGCCAAATCAATGTGTGATAGTAAAAATATATCTTAAGAACACAGTTGTTATTACATGTAAGTAATTTCTAATTTCTTTACAGGAGTACAAACCACCTGGAACCCGAAAACTTCATAATATGCTTGGAGTTGAAACGGGAGGACCAGGGGGGCGTCGTGCTGGGGAATCGGGTCATACTGTAGCTGACTACTTGAAGTTTAAAGACCTCATCTTAAGGATGCTTGACTATGATCCGAAAACTCGTATTCAACCTTATTATGCCCTACAGCACAGTTTCTTTAAGAAAACAGCAGATGAAGGTACAAACACAAGTAACAGTGTATCTACCAGTCCTGCTATGGAGCAGTCACAGTCTTCAGGAACCACTTCTAGCACATCTTCAAGCTCAGGTATTTTCTGTTTGTCCAATTAGTATTTTAAAATATGAACTAAGTATTTTTATGAAAATTTTACTGAATGAATGAAAGATGTATTTGCGTCTGTAGTCCTAAAACTTTGGTTTCACAAAAAGATTTCTGTCAGCTTCTTAGTTTTTCCTTTTCTTATCAATAACAATTTCAAATTTGCTGTTCATGATAAACATTTTTAGATCTATTTTTGCTTTCCCGTTTTCGGAGTAGTCATGTTACTCTGGAATATCAGTATGCAGAATGCAAGTGTGCTATAAATTACTTTTCCTGCCTTAGTATGGTAATCTGCTGGTTGTGTTTTTAAATTGTTTGCTAAGATTTGCTTGCTTACTTGAAAGGTGGCTCTTCTGGAACAAGCAACAGTGGAAGGGCACGGTCAGATCCAACGCATCAGCACCGACATAGTGGTGGACACTTCACTGCTGCTGTACAAGCTATGGATTGTGAAACCCACAGTCCACAGGTAAATTTCTTGAAAAGAATTCCTGGCTAACCAAGAACTGAAATCCCCAGTTAGTCCAGTTTAGATATCTGATACCAAATATAAAAAAACTTAAATAAGCAAGATGTTGTTATATCTTACTATGTATATCTTACTGTTACTTTGTAAGAGTTACTCTTACGCTGTTATGTCTTACTGTGTAAGTGACAATAGTCTTTTTCTGCCTGCCTGTCTTTTTAAATGATAGGTTCGACAGCAGTTTCCTCCTCCTATTGGTTGGACAGGCACTGAAGCTCCTACTCAAGTCACTGTTGAAACCCATCCAGTTCAAGAAACCTCCTTCCATGTACCCCCTCAGCAACAGAATGCATTACATCATCATCATGGAAACACTTCCCACCACCACCATCATCACCACCACCATCACCATGGACAGCAAGCCTTGGGTAGCCGGACCAGGCCAAGGGTCTACAATTCTCCAACAAACAGCTCCTCCACCCAGGATTCTATGGAGGTGGTTCATAGTCACCACTCCATGACTTCCCTGTCTTCCTCAACTACTTCTTCCTCTACATCTTCCTCCTCAACTGGTAATCAAGGCAATCAAGCCTATCAGAACCGCCCAGTGGCTGCTAATACATTGGACTTTGGACAGAATGGAGCTATGGACGTCAATTTAACAGTCTACTCTAATCCACGCCAAGAAACTGGCATAGCAGGACATCCAACATACCAATTCTCTGCTAATACAGGTCCTGCTCATTACATGACTGAAGGACACCTTGCAATGAGGCAAGGAATTGATAGGGAAGAGTCTCCCATGACAGGAGTTTGTGTTCAGCAAAGTCCTGTGGCTAGCTCGTGACTAAACTGAAACAAGTTTGTTTCTTGTGTGTTTTTATAGAAGTGGTGTTTTTCCAAAAAAAAGTTTAAAAAAGTGCAAAGCTGCTTGAATCAGAAGGAGATAGACTTACTGAACCGCTACAGGAAGGCAAAGCTGACTATTTTTTTAAACTTGAACAGATTGCAAAGGGACAGTGCAGTTTTTAGAGCCATGTCCATACCTATCCTAGATAGCTTTGAGGTGATGTTTCATCATGTTGCCCGTATTTTAATTCCCACAACCAAGCTACAGATTTTTTTTACAGGGGTAAATGTACAAATCTTAGTTTCAGTTGCAAGCAGATTTGTAAAGGTGCACTGCCCAGGATCATATAAATGAGCTTTTTGAGGTTTTTTAAAAATATATATATAAAATGGCTGGGGGAAAATTAATGAGTTTTAATTTCCCAACATATGTGAGTGTGAAAAGGCAAGTACTGTAAGGAAGAGGGACCTTCATATTACAAAATATAATTCTTCAGCTGTAAAAAGGGACGGTTGTAATGGTGTTCATGAGGCACATTAAGCATGCTAAGTGGCGGTAATCAGGACTCTCCTTATCTGTGAACCTACTCAGAATTTAAAGCAGCAATTAAAATAGGATTCTGTGTCTCTCATATTTGAGACCACAATCAGCTAGTGTTGGAGTATGACTGGTCTTGTAACTAAGGTGCACTGAGAAGCAATCAACAGGTTGGTCTTGGCCAGTCCAGGGGAAGTCTTAAGTGGTGGTCTTTGGGGATAACCTTTGGCCTTATGGATTTGGACTCTAAGTTAGAAGAGCCTACCATTTCAGATGCAATCACTTTTGGACATGCTTTGCAGACAGTCCTTAATGCTGAAAACACAGAGAATGGGTAATTCAAGAGGCCTTTCTTTTAAAATAGACTTTTGTGACCCACTTATTGTAAGGTATTGCAAGGTCACTTTGCGTGTGTCATAAAATTGACTTCCTTATTGGTTGAAGGTCACAGGAGTAGTGGTTTGCTTTTGATGGAAATAGCTACAACTGTGTCCCTGCCCGCTTTTTCTTTTTCTTTTTCTTTCTTTCTTTCTTCTTTCTTTTTTCTTTTTCTTTTTTTTTTAGCTTTTTCTGGGCACGTGGTTTCTCCACCATTACTTCTGCACAAACATGTCTTCTGTTCATCCTGAACATTTTTAAAAATGCAGAAATTTTATGTGACTGCTTTTTTGCCTCACAATTATGCTGTGAATTTTACAAAAATTTATTTTCTTTTTTGATAATTTATTGTACCAAAGCTGTTTTTATAGCACATAGATGTCTGTAACCAATAATGTAGCAGTTCTGCACTTTGACACAAGGTGTAACTAGACCATTTTTAAATGTCAGTTGAAAATTATGGCTGTACTATTGCTTAAACAAAACTGGAACTGTTGTTGAATTCATAGCCAATACATTTACAGTAATCTGTGTACTGAACATGATAGATTTGACATCTAATTCAAGACTATAATAACATCTGTTACATTATAAATGTGTTCAGGCTTCTGAAAGTAAAAGGGACATTAGATCCAGAAGCTATGAAACCAGCAGTTGATTATTGTATTCCTTATTAGCATAAATGTAAACTTGAAGGCAAGACCTTGATTGCATGAACAGGTCCAAAACACTAGTATGAGTAAAGGAAAAAGCTCATGTGAGACCTGAGGTTAACAGGCTGTACTTAATAGGTGCCTAATTTTGGGGTTCTGCTGCCTTAATATAACACAGTCAGCTTGGCAGTTGCTACATTTCTGGACCCATATAAAGATTTTTAAATTATGGAGAAAAACAGTGATTTAAGCTGAGGAAGTAGGGTAAAGAAGTGATTATCTTTCCCAGATTAACACTGTTTGCCCTCTACGTGAACAGAAGCAGTAATCTACCTCTGCCAGTAAACCGGTTAGAAAGGTCATTCAGCAGAAAACCATGTACTTCATATTGGTCAGTTCCATATGGCCATCTAGGTCAGTTTTTCTGAACAAAAGATGTTCTTTTTTATTTTATTTTATACCAATCCTCACAAATGGCATCAGAGAGGCTGAATACAGTGCAAATGTGAAAGAATGCTTTGGAAATTATCTGTTTTTGTAAATCAGCAATGTTTTTATCAAGAGATCCCTATTTCTTTTGTACTGAAATGTCAAGCCTGTGAATTAAAATATTTTTGAACTTGGTAGTTCAAAAACATTTGGTGATTGAGAGGCTATCATCTTAGGAATGAAACACCAAGCTTAGCAATACAAATAAAATAAAATAAAAACAAAATCCAGTACTTACTGCTAGGAATATAAGGGTAACAAATATAGATTTCCCTCCCATGCTGGTTTCCATACCTTAGCAAGTTCCAAAAATTAATACTGTTTTAAACATACATAATGAAAAACCATAAACTCCAGTGCTTCTGCATACTGTGTTATGTTACAGTCCAGTTTTGTGTGCTTTACTACACAGTTTGGTTACAGGACTTCTGTGCATTGTAAACATAAACAGCATGGAAAAGGTTAAATACCTGTGTTCAGATTGTAAGATCTAGTCCGGACTTGCTGTGTATATTGTAACGTTAAATGAAAAGACAAGCCCTTTGTATTATAGTCATGCAGTCTTATGTATGATAAACAGTTGAATAATTTGTCCTCAGACTCTTTACTGTGCTTTAAAATTTTTTATTTAAAACAAAAATGTAAACATAGTAAAATCTTCCTATGCAATTAACCTATTTCAAGGCCTGGTCTGCTAGGTATTATAGTCAACATGTAAATATTAGGTACATTTGACACAGATTTTTAAAAGATTATGGAAGTAAAAGTTGGAGGCATAATACATTATTTTGAGTTTTTGATTGAAATAGTAAGGTTTTTCTCAAGAGATGCATTTTATCTCTGTTTGATATTAATTGAAAGTTAGTATTATGTCTAGTTTGGAAACTACATTTTGCATCTAATACTTTCTATATAATTTTTGATGTTTTTGGATACTGTCTAAAGAAAAACAAACAAAAACGTCTTGCAGTTTTGCACATGATACAAGACTAGTGCTACCCAAGCTCGTAAAAGCATAGGACTACAACTATTACATGTTCCCTTCATGTTATTTTTTTTATAAAACACAGCCTTTTGAAATGAGAAATGTGATTCTTTAAAAAATATTTAAAGTAATTTTATCATCATGATCCACTTATCACTTTTTCCCCTGCTCTTTTTTCTAGCTCAAAGGATAAGCCAGTTTTCATCTTATCTTTGCCCCCCCACTGTCCCCAGCCACTATTCACTTGGATGGTAGGGATTTTGCTGTTTTACAGTCTTTTGTTTTACTTAATCTAGTCTTAGAAAGGTTTATGTTTGTACTAGGCCCTGCTAAGCTAGCCTGAAGGCACAATTCATCTACATATTGGTGCAGCCACTCTTACATGGAGGCATCAGCAAGGGCCTTCATGTGGATCTTTCTCCCTCCTTGATTGCTGTTGCATTTTGAATCATTACTAGCAGGTAGGAAATACAGATGACTTTTGTGTTTCCCCATCAAGCATTTTCTTTCACTTGGATGGGGTTGGATTGGAGAGGAGGGTAGTGTTTTTATTAATCTCATTCCTAACTCTCTTTAACCTATTGCCAGTCCTTCCTTGCAATTATGCTTGCATGGGAGTAGATCATGTCTTAACTTTGTATAAAGACAACTGATGTGGAATCCAGCATAAAGGTTTCATTACTAATATCCCTTCATTCCAAAACAAATATATGAAATGGCAGACAGCTCCTTTTTGGTTTTTTAGGCTAAGAGACATGTTTATTGCTAATTCACCTGGTCCTGGTCTTCTGTTGTCAGAAGCATTTGGCAGGTCTTAAAGCAGGCATGAACATTATGTGGCTCCACTTGTGCAAAGTTGCCACTTGTTGTGGCTTTACTTCGTGAACGAAGATTCGGGAAGGACCCATCCGTGCTTTCTACAAGCGCGTTGATGATGTTGGATGTATCCTTCCAGCCTGTGCAATAAATTTTTCTGGTGGAGCGCAGCATGCACAGAACTGGCCTCACCCTTTAAACCCGAGGTTTGACTGCTGAGGCCTTGACAAGCATGGACTGTGGCAGCGAGGTCCTCGGGTCATAGGTTTGGTTAGAGTTACCTTCTCTTAGATGGTTGACCTTACAGGGTTAGACGAGCACCATCTGCCCGGGTTTGGGATTAGAGTTTTCCTTCTCCTAGGATGGTTGCCGTAAGGCTAGAGAGCCCATCCTGCCCTTTGGCGCTCTTGTCAGACCTTTCGGTTGTGAGCTGTCTGGCATGGGAGGCCCTACCGGTGGCTATTATACCACCGCCAGCATAGCTCACAACTTCATTAGGGTATCCAAGCCTCTCCCCCACACAGTCAGAGCATAACTGGAGGGGAATAGGAGGCCAGAAGATTACAGTTAAGGAGGGAGGAGCCTCTTTCTTCAGGCTAGCCCTGATGAAGCTGGGCCTGCCTGATCACTCCCTCTCAGGCCAGAAGATGACAGTTAAGGAGGGAGGAGTCTCTTCCTTCAGGCTAGCCCTGATGGAGCTGAGCCTGCCTGATTGCTCCCTCTCAGGCCGGAAGATGACAATTGTCACTTACTACAGATTAAATGTCACCTTTTTGTAAAATGTGTTGTACCTATTAGGTAGAAAACAGAAGAAAAGCGCCATATGCCCTGAAATGGTCAACTGTTCATTCAGGTTTTTTTTTTGTTTTTTAAAAAGACCAACACATTTTGGCCACTGCTTTCTGCTTTTCAGTGGTCTTTTCATTACTACCTATTAGGTAGCCATGGAGAGTAGCTTGTCCATTACTCTGTATTTGTACCACATCCACAGTGAAGTAGTCAAGAGAAACAGTATTGCAATTAGTGTGAAGTCGAAGACTTTCATGGCCTACATCCATAGTTTTTTCTGGGTTTTTCAGGCTATGTGGGCATGTTCTAGAAGAGTTTATTCCTGATGTTTCGCCAGCATCTGTGGCTGGCATCTTCAGAGAATGCATTTACTTTGCTCTGCTGTTATGTAGGCTAAGAGTAGGTATTGCATAGCTCTCACCATAGGTGAATTACAGAGTTGTTTTTATAACCTTTGACTCCTGCTACCCACCTCCTTTCCCTAAATGGCTAGAAAAGAAGAACTGCAGCTAGAAGTGTAAAGAAGCAGTGGTTGTCCTTCAAACAAGGTGCAGCCTCTCACATCTTTGTAAGCCTACAAAACAAAGTGTACTTATAGCCACTTCAGTTTTAATTTTGGAGTGGCATGGCTTGTAGCAGGTCCCACACAGAGAGGAAAATTTGACACCAGACATTTGAAGCTTGATTGCCCTTGATGTGGACAAAACATTATGTTATGACGATAGATTTTACCGGGGGGAAAATAGGGCTACCGTCTTCAATTTTTTGGGAAAGATAAAAGGAGTAGAGTAAGGGAGAGCAGGTTACACTGTGTACCTTATTTCATTTTAGGTAAATGTATACCACCTCTTCAGAGGCTCTCGTTCCAGAACTCATGATCAGACTAGCACACTGAAGCATGAGTAGAAGCTGGTGCTGTTCTCTGAGTATAGGTAATGTACATTCTTCTCACCTAGTTTGTACTTAATATTGTGTCAGTTTTATCTGGGCCAAATGAAGTTCCCAAGCACTATTCAAAAGAAACCTGGCATTTGTAGGAAATTTGATCCAGAGAATACTGCATATATGTATGTATACATGCCTTCAAGTCGCCTATTAATGGTAAGCCTATCAATTTCATTAGATTTTCTAAGGCAAGGAATGGTCAAGAAGTAGTTTTGCCAGTTCCTTCCTCTGAAATATAGCCTACAGCGCTTGATTTATGTTTCATTCTCCCATCCAAATACTACACAGGACTGACTCTGCTTAGCTTTCAAGTTGTAGTGCCAACACAAGGGAGCTCTGGCAGTGCAGTGGTTAAATGCTGGTCCTGCAGCCACAAAGTTGTGAGTTCAATCCCAGAGGCTCCAAGGTTGACCCAGCCTTCTATCCTTTGTAGGTTGGTAAAATGAGAACCCAGCTTGTTGAGAGCAATTGGCTTACAGATTGTAAACTGCTTAGAGAGTGTTGAGTTCACTGATAAGGGGTATAGAAATGTACATGCTATTGCTATTGCTATACAGTGAAAACAGATAGCAGATCCTTTACCAAATTCTTTACCAAAATTATGAGCCCCTTTATTGGTACTATTAACAGATTCATTATTTTTTAAAATATATATATTTTAAAAAAAGAAATACAGGAAGAAAAGTCAAATAAAAGTACAGTTGTCCCTCCATATTTGCTAGGGTTAGGGGAACAAGACCCCTGTGAATATGGAAAAACAGCAAATAAAAGCACTGTTTTTACCTGACAGGACACCTCTCTAGGAATCTCTAGGTCCTCCAGTGCAATTCTGTGGTCAATGTCCAACATACACTGACCATAGAATGGCACTAGAGTAGCTACAAATGGTCTTTCAGTGCAACTTTTAGTTAAAGTTGACCACAGAGTTGCACTGGAGGACCTAGACAGTCCTAGAGAGAACATATTAATGAAATCCGTGAATAATCAAATCTGCAAATATCAAAGCCGCAAATATGGAGGGATGACTGTATTCACATTAAATTAATATAAAGCAATATAAGACATAACTAACGTGCCCTCTTTGCTACATATCCGTGCCTCTTCTTTTTCTTTTGGCCCCTGCAGCATTTACCACTGCTACTAAATTTCAGCAGCATGGTGGCAAAAAACGATGATTTCATCTTAAAATAAGAGGCATGCAGCTCTTTTTTGTTGCCACTGCTGCTTCACCAAAATTAGAAGGGTGCAAGCCAAGTACATTCCTCAGATATTTGTACCCCCATAGTAAGCAGAGCAGTTGTACATGAAAATAAATGAAGCCTAAGCTTCTAGCTGCTCCATGCTGCAGGAATATACATTTTGCAGCACTCTTGCAAACTTATATTTTTGTGATCTCAGCCTTAATGATTAACCGAACTGTAAAGATAAAGCTCACTTTCCTTTGCTTACATTCATAGACATAGTGTCTTTCTGCTGGGTTATCTGTGTTACTCCCTTACAAAGGAATGCACCAATGTTTATCATTAACGCAAATACTCCATGTGCTACCTTTTCAGGCAAAGACTTCCAAAATCGTTCACAGAAGAAAAGTGTGAATCAATAAAATAAAAAGACAGTTACTTAAAACATTAGAAACGGTCAGAAAATTATAACGGTAAAACTGATTTATTTAAAGAATACTTAAGATCTAACTTGAGCAATGAGGCTTATTTAAAAAGAGGGAGGGCGCCATTCACACACAGGGCTGCAAGTGTATCTGCAAGTGATTTCCCCTAAGATAGCATATACTTTATTTATTTTTAAAATAATGCACATTATTGGTGTACATTTTCTTTGAAAATATATTGGGTTTCTACAGCTTTCTTAATGAAAGACAGCTTCACAGAATTTGCTAAAATGGAAATACTAAAGGATAACAGTATTTTGGTTCATGTATTGCTTGATAATTGTATAGTTTCTAAATAGGTTCATGCTGAAATGTGAACCGAACATGTATATCCCCTATTCCTACTATAAAACCTATCCATTTGGTACCTACAGCACATGAAAAGGTACCCAAATTTAATGGAGATACGTTGGTTTCACTTTTTGGGGGTAGTTTTGGTTCTATAAAATGGGCCAACATTATAAAGACATGTGAAAAATAGTGTATGCTGTTTTTTGTGCTACCTTGAAATTTGCAAAGCTGACTTACTATCTATACTCAGCTATAAGTCCAAAAAAATAAGCCCAAAAATGGGCTCAAAAATCCTAGGTTGATTTATATACCGGCCAATACAGTAATACTGCTCCGTGAGCCTTGGAAAAGCTAGTGGGGAAGGGAGGGAGGAGAGAGAGAAAGGGAGGAGTTTTGTTTCTTCTTCGTGGTCTCTGTGAATCACACAAATGGGTTTTATTCTGCGCCTGCGCAGCAATACTCGGAAACTTCTAGAATCTCTGGGCAGAATGCAATGTATCTTTCTGCAACTTTTTGGCGTTAACTCCGCCTATCGCTATATAAGGCCCCTGGTGGCCCGCTCCTCTTCAGTTCCTTCATTCCTCCGCGCTAAGCAGCTCGAGGAACTTCGCTAGTGTTAGCTGTCGTCATTCGTTGAATCTCTGGCTTTGGACTTCGATTTCACGTCTTGACCACTCTTTCGGACTTCGGTTTTACGGCTTGACCATTCTTAGAATCATAGAATCATAGAGTTGGAAGAGACCACTAGGGCCATCCAGTCCAACCCCCTGCCATGCAGGAAATCCAAATCAAAGCATCCCTGACAGATGGCCATCCAGCCTCTGTTTAAAGACCTCCAAGGAAGGAGACTCTATCACCCTCCGAGGGAGTGCATTCCATTGTCGAACAGCCCTAACTGTCAGGAAGTTCCTCCTAATGTTCAGGTGGAATCTCTTTTCCTGCAGCTTGCATCCATTGTTCCGGGTCCTGTTCTCTGGAGCAGCAGAAAACAAGCTTGCTCCCTCTTCAATATGACATCCCTTCAAATATTTAAACAGGGCGATCATATCACCTCTTAACCTTCTTTTCTCCAGGCTAAACATCCCCAGCTCCCTAAGTCATTCCTCATAGGGCATGGTTTCCAGACCTTTCACCATTTTTGTCGCCCTCCTTTGGACACGCTCCAGTTTCTCAATGTCCTTTCTGAATTGTGGCGCCCAGAACTGGACACAATATTCTAGGTGGGGCCTGACCAGAGCAGAATACAGTGGCACTATTACTTCTCTTGATCTAGACACTATACTTTATTGATGCAGCCTAAAATAGCATTGGCCTTTTTAGCTGCCGCATCACACTGTTCACTCATGTTCAACTTGTGGTCTACTTGGACTCCTAGATCCCTTTCACACGTAGTTTCATTCAGCCAGGTGTCACCAATCCTATATCTGTGCATTTTATTTTTCCGCCCTAAGTGCAATACCTTACATTTCTCCATGTTGAATTTCATTTTGTTAGCTTTGGCCCAGCTTTCTAGTCTATTCAGGTCATTTTGAATCTTGATCCTGTCCTCTGGGGTATTAGCTATTCCCCCTAATTTGGTATCATCTGCAAATTTGATAAGTATGCTTCCAATTCTGTCATCCAGGTCATTGATAAAGATGTTGAATAGCACTGGGCCCAGGACAGAGCCCTGTGGGACCCCACTGGTCACTTTTCTCAAGGATGAAAAGGAGCCATTGTTGAGCACCCTTTGGGTTCGGCCGGTCAACCAATTACAGATCCATTTAACAGTTCCTTTGTCTAGCCCACATTTTACAAGCTTGTTTGCAAGAATGTCATGGGGAACTTTGTCAAAGGCCTTACTGAAATCAAGATATACTATATCCACAGCATTCCCTTCATCTACCAAGCTGGTAATTTTATCAAAGAAAGAGATCAGGTTTGTCTGGCATGACTTGTTTCTCTGAAACCCATGTTGACTTTTTGTGATTATGGCATTGCCTTCTAGATGTTCACAGACTCTCTGTTTAATGATCTGCTCCAGAATCTTTCCTAGTACTGATGTCAGACTAACTGGACGATAATTGTTGAGATCCTCTTTTTTCCCCTTTTTGAAGATGGGGACAATGTTTGCCCTCCGCCAGTCTGCTGGGATCTCTCCTGTTTTCCAGGAGTTTTCAAAGATTATTGCCAATGGCTCCGATATTACATTTTCCAGTTCTTTTAATACCCTTGGATGGAGTTCATCTGGTCCCGGAGACTTAAATTCATTTAGATTAATAAGGTGTTCCTCTACTATCTCTTTACTTATTCTGTACTGAAATGCCCCTATCCTGTCCTCTGCTCCATTATCCTCAGGTTGAGCACCCTTTGCCTTTTCTGAGAAGACTGAGGCAAAGAAAGTGTTGAGTAATTCTGCCTTTTCTCTGTCTTCTGTTAGCATTTTGCCATCTTCTCCACGCAGTGGCCCTACCGTTTCCTTCTTCTTCCTTTTGCTGCGGACATATCCAAAAAAGCCCTTTTTATTGTTCTTAACCTCTCTAGCAAGCCTGAGTTCATTCTGCGCTTTAGCTTTTCTGACTTTACCCCTACACATGCCTGCTATTTCTTTGAATTCCTTTTTTGTGATTTCCCCCTTTTTCCATTTCTTATACATGTTCCGTTTCAAACTTAGCTCGGTTGAAAGTTCCTTAGTCATTCATCCTGGTTTCTTGAGACACCTCCCGTTTTTCTTTCTCACTGGAACTGTTTGAAATTGTGCCTTCAGTATCTCCCTTTTGAGAAACTCCCATCCGTCCTGAACTCCTTTATCTTTTAGTATTTCTGACCATGGAATTGCCCTCAATACTTCTCTAAGATTACTGAAATCCGCTCTCCTAAAGTCTAGGATGCGTGTCTGACTATGCCTGGCTTCTCCTTTCCACTGTATTACAAACTCCAGGAGAACATGGTCACTTCCACCTAATGATCCCACCACTTGCACCCCATTAACCAAGTCATCCTTGTTGGTTAGGATCAGATCTAAAATAGCTGACCCCCTTGTTGCCTCTTCCACCTTTTGGACCATGAAATAGCCTTCCAGGCAAGTGAGGAATTTGCTAGGCCTTGAGGATTTTGCTGAGTTTGACTTCCAACAAATATCAGGATAGTTGAAGTCGCCCATCACTACTACATCTCTCTTTTCTGACTGTGTGGTCATCTGTTCTAGAAAGATATCATCCAATTCCTCCGTCTGACTTGGGGGTCTGTAGTAGACTCCCACTGTAACATCCTTGTTGTTTCCCTCCCCTTTGATTCTTATCCAGATGCTCTTCCACCTGGCTTCCATGATTGATATCCTGGATCTCTTCACTGGTGTAAATATCTCTGACATATAGTGCTATTCCTCCTCCTTTCCTGTTTGGCCTATTTCTCTTAATAAGGTTATACCCCTCTATTTCCACATTCCAATCATGAGACTCATCCCACCAGGTTTCAGTGATGCCTATTATATCATATTTGCTTTGTTGTACTAGGAGTTCGAGTTCATCTTGCTTATTTCCCATGCTCTGTGCATTAGTGTAGAGACATCGCAGACCATAGTTCCCTTTTACTTGCTGCCTGTGCAAGTTTTTTTGCCTCCCACTGTTGGGTGCTTGCACTTTTTTTCTTGTTTCCTCTATGTCAGTTTGACTATTTTCGCCATCCCTTTCGCCTTCCTTAATATTGTCTCCCTTCCCCTCGGAACTCAGTTTAAAGCCCTCCTGATCAAGTTCTTGAGACTGTTGGCAAAAACATTTCTTCCAACTGGCGTGAGATGCAACCCGTCCGTTGCAAGAAGTCCCTCCTCATGGAACCGCAGCCCATGATCGAAGAATCCAAATCCTTCTCGGCGGCACCATCTGCGAAGCCAGTTGTTCACATCCGCTATTTTCCTCTCCCTTCCTGGACCATGCCCTTCAACTGGCAGAAGAGACGAGATGACAACCTGTACATCCATTCCTTTCAGCTTCCTACCAAGCGCCTCGTAATCCCTTTTGATGTTCTGAAGGCTGTGTCTTGCAGTATCATTAGTTCCCACGTGGACCAAAAGGAAGGGGTATTTGTCAGTAGGCTTGACCAGTCTTGTCAGCCTCTCTGTCACATCACGGATCTTTGCACCTGGAAGACAACACACCTCTCGAGACATCTTGTCAGGCCTACATATCACTGCTTCTGTACCCCTCAGCAAGGAGTCCCCCACTACTTTCTGGACTTCTCTACCCCTTCGGACTTTGGTTTACAGCTTGACCATTTCCATCCAGACTCTGCTACTCCTTAATCTGACCTCGGACTGGTAACTGACCACTCTCTTTGCTCGACCCTTTAACTGACCACTCTCTTCGCTCGGCCCTTTCATCCAGCCCGATGGCGTCGTTTAAGAAATGTGCCAAGTGTGGGGTGAAAATACCCATGACTGATGGCCACGACAAGTGCGTGCTCTGTTTGAGTGAAACCCATATTTCAGACACTTGCCCCCATTGCAAGGCCATGTCCACTCAGGCCCTTAAAAATAGGGACCGGACCTTGAAAGCCGCACTATATGACAAAGTTTTGAGCCAACCTTCCACCTCGCTGTAATTTGGAGACGGAGAGGACAAGTCCTCCAAGACCTCCAAAAAGAAGCAAGGGGACAAACAGAAAGCCCCCAAGTCTTCCCGTCCTGACCAGGACACAAAATGGGCTCATTCGGCTTCACCTCCCGCCAAAATTCGGCGCAAAGGGCCACCGAGCACAATCTCAGTGCCCCCACCGGACTCAATACTGATGGCCGTCCCTTCTCCCGACATCGGGTCAATTACAACCCCTATGCCTTCAGTACCAGTTTCGGTTCCAGTCCCGTTGGAACCAAGGGTCCTTCTGTCTAGCCACCTATCCGTCCCAGCCGACAGCCTCCAGATAGTGGACCTAGACCGTTCTTCTGAATCTGAGGGAGAGATTCCAGATTTGGATGTTTCACTCTCTCCACAGAGACCAAGGCCCAGATCCCGTTCTCCTCCCCAGGATAAGCCTCGGGCCCGCTCTCCCCCACGCAAGGACAGAGGTGCCCTCGGTGTGGAAGCAGATGAAGCATCGGCTTACGGTCTCCTTGATACGGAAGCTCCGGACAAGGACCTCTTTGACTCTTACCCAGACCTGGTCTATGACCATCACTCTGGCCAATACTTCCTTCCTGTGGCGGTCTCACATCTCCGCCGTAACATCCCCAGCCCCACGAGGGTCAGGTCGACATCAACCCATCCCCTGGATATGGACCGTGGAGCTGATAACTGCGCCAGGCTGCCTTCGTCTCCTCGTAGGGACACCTCCCCAACCGCTGGACGCCTGAGTTGGTCCCATTCCAGAACCCGGTCACGGTCTCCATCTCACTCAATCTCCCCTCATTCGGACATGGAGTCACCATTGACTTTCGTGGAGCCTGCAGTGCCCTCGCCTACTGACGATGTTAGGGCTTTCGCTAATCATATCATCAGGATGGCTGACGCCCTTAAACTGGAGGTTGCCCACCCCGACGAGGATGCTCTGGATCCCATCAAGAGAAGGATCCATGGCTCAGCACCGGCTCCACCCGCTTTGGTCTACCTCCCGTCATTGGAGAAGATAGCTAAACGATCTTGGGACACGCCCGCCACCATCGTGTCCACTTCCCGCAAGATTGCGAATCTTTATAGGGTTTTCTCTAGATACTTTACTGTTCCCAAGAGGGATTCAGGCATCAGACCAATAATGGACCTACGGGGTCTAAATTCTTTTATTGTGTGCAAGCGTTTCAGGATGGTAACCCTTGCTTCTATTTTGCCACTTTTGCAGAAAGACGCCTGGTTTGTGACGCTGGACTTAAAGGACGCTTATTTTCACATTTCCATTCAGGAAGACCACCGCAGGTTCCTCGCATTCACTGTCGGGATGGAGGTCTTCCAGTACAAGGTCCTTCCCTTCGGCCTCTCTACAGCCCCAAGGGTTTTCACAAAATGTATGGCGCCCGTGGTGGCCTACTTGCACCAGAAAGGGATAACAGTCTTCCCATACTTAGACGACTGGCTCTTCACAGCACAATCCAAAGACATCCTCCTCCAGGACGTTCGCTTCTCACTTTCCCTTCTTCGTGCCTTGGGTCTGCAAATCAACTTCAAGAAATCCAATTTGACCCCGGCCAAGCATATGGACTTCATAGGGACTACACTGGACTCGGTTGCATTGAGAGCATACCTTCCCCAAATGAGGTTTCAGGCCTTATGTATGGCGATACATCCCTGCATCCATCAAAGACGCCTACAGGCCTGGGTCGTTCAGGTCACGATGGGACATCTGGCTTCCACGACCTTTGTTACTCCATGGGCAAAGCTACGCTTCAGACTTCTTCAATCCTGGTTCCTCTCCGTGTTCGACCCCATTCGAGACGATCCTTCCAAGATGCTCACCATCCCGAGGACGGTACTGAGGTCTCTGCGCTGGTGGCTCCAGTCCGACAACGTTTGTGTGGGCATGCCCTTTCTTCCTCCACAACCGGACCTCTCCCTGACCACAGATGCTTCTCTCCAAGGCTGGGGAGCCCATACCTTGGATCTTACCATAAAGGACAAGTGGACACCCACGGAAGCCGCACTCCACATCAATGTGCTAGAGATGCTAGCCATGGAAAAGGCACTCAGAGCCTTTCAGGCAGTCCTTTCAGGCAAAGTGGTCCTCCTCACGGACAACACCACCGTGATGTATTACCTAAAGAAACAAGGAGGCACAAAGTCGAGGGCCATGTTAATTGTCACCCTTCGGGTTTGGGAGTGGTGCATACGTCACAAGATACTACTGCAGTGCATCATCTGCCCGGAGACCAGAACGACCTGGCGGACCAGCTCAGCAGGTCATCCATTACCTGCCACGAATGGAGACTGCATCCAGACGTGGTGAGCTACCTTTTCTCTCAATGGAGAATCCCACTGCTGGACTTATTTGCCTCCCTGTCAAACACTCACACTCCAACGTTCTGCTCACGAACCCGGGAACCGGGCTCGAGAGGGGATGCCTTCCAGTTCGTATGGGCGCAAGGACTACTATATGCCTTCCCTCCATTTCCACTCATCACGAGAGTATTCGCGAAGATGCTAGCAAGATCAGTCAGATGCAATTCTAATCACACCGTGATGGCCCAGACAGCCCTGGTTTGCCCCGCTTCTCCGACTTGCTCAGGAGCATCTTCGGCTCAAATACCGTCCCAACCTCCTGTCCCTACACAGAGAACAGGTTCTCCATCCCGAGATGCGCTCCCTCCCATTGGTGGCATGGAGGATTTGGTGCTGACGGCGCTTCCAGCCAACGTTTCTACCCTGTCACTGGCATGGAGTCTCGACATAGTTTTGGCCCATTTAGCCTCTAAGCCCTTTGAACCCATGGCTACGGCGGACTTGAGGCTCCTGACATGGAAGACAGACTTTTTGGTGGCTATTACTTAGGCTTGCCGGGCGGGTGAGTTGTGTGCTCTACGGGCCGACCAGCCCTTCCTGCATTTTCATAAGGACAAAGTGGTCCTCCGTACCGACATTACCTTCTTACCAAAGGTAGTGTCTGCATTCCACATGAACCAGGACATTGTTTTATCTACTCTGGCCCCGAACCCGACTACAGACTCTGAACGCCAGATCCATGCCTTGGATGTCCGTAGAGCGCTGGCCTTTTACCTGGACAGGACATCTCAAACGCGGCATTCCGAGAGACTTTTTGTTTGCTACTCTGAAGCCAAGAAAGGACTGCTGGTGTCAGCTCAGAGATTCTCCAAGTGGGTGGTCAATACCATCCGTCTTTGTTACGAGCTGGCTGGCAAACCAATACCAGGTCGGGTTCGAGCCCATCCAACACGGGCGGTAGCAGCAGCATCCGCTTTTTTGACTGGGGTCCCTTTGGAGGATGTTTGTAAAGCTGCTGTCTGGTCCCAACCACTGACTTTTATTAGACACTACAGGCTGGACGCCAGGGCCAGACGGGAGGCAGCTTTTGGGAGGGCAGTGTTACTCTCTGCCGTACACTAAACCTGTTTCAGTGATAATAAATGACAGTACGTCTGTTTAGTTTAACCTTTTATTGTGATTGATTATTATAGTAATATTGACTCTGTTAATTTCAATCATGCTGTTGACACTCCCTCCTCCACAGACTTTAGCTCGTTAGTCTTAACCCATTTGTGTGATTCGCAGAGACCACGAAGAAGAAGGACAGGTTGCTCACCTGTAACAGCGTGCACTTTGATTTCTTAGAGAATTGTGTACTTAAATGTGATTTAAATTCTGAGGTAAATTTGTTTAATAGCAGCTTGCCTCACCTTCGCATTGGCAAGGCCCATTCCCTTTCTGAGGAGATTTTTTTGATATAACGGCCGCTTACCTCAGTTGATGTGCTTGGCAGAATCCCCCTTTTTCCATAATAATAACAACAACAACTTTACTCTTGAGTAGAAGTTTTTAAAATGATGCCTGCCTTATTGTCACGCCTGGAAAAGTCTCTTTGTACTGCTGACCAAATTTTTTTAAAATGATGCCCGCTTCACTGGTGCAATTTTCACTTCTTATCTCTGAGGAAAACTTATAAAATGGCCACCAGCCTTGTTTCCTCACTTAAGGATAGGGACACTTTTTTGCTGCGGACAACCTGTCTCAGGGCTATTTGCCGTTCTTTCTTCCCTAACTCCTGAGGAGGAGTTGTTATTGGCTGCCTTGATTTTGGTTCTCACCGGTCCCCATCTCTATGGTGTCAAACTAATTGGATGGCAGCATTATAGGTCCCTGACTCTCTGGAGCCAAACTGCCTGGCTTGCAGCCCAACATCGATCCTCATCGGTCCCTGACTCTCTGGGGTCATACCGATTCACTTCCAGCCTGGCTTCGACCCTTGTTGTTCCCTGACTCTCTGGGGTCAAACCAATTAGATTAGATGGCTGCATGACTTGTATCTTCATTGGTCCCTGACTCTTCGTAGTCAAACCATTTGGTTGGCAGCCCAACGTGGATCCTCATTGGTCCCTGACTTTCCGAAGTCATACCAATTAGCTTGCTGCTTGCAGTCCCTGACTCTCTGGGGTCAAACCGATTGGATGGCTGCCCGACATCGATCTGCATTGGTCCCTGACTCTAGAGTCATACCAACTGGATTTCAGCCTGACATCAATCCTCATTGGTCCCTGACTCTACGTCGTCATACCAGTTGGCTTCTAGCCCAACTTCGAGCCTTGTCGGTCCCTGACTCTCCGGGGTCAAACTGTTTGGCTGGCTGCACAACTTGGATCTTCATTGGTCCCTGACTCTTTGGGGTCAAATGGTTTGGCTGGCAGCCCAACCTGTATCCTTATCAGTCCCTGACTTTCTGAAGTCATACCGATTGGCATGCAGCCTGGCTCCAACCGTCGTCGGTCCCTGGCTCTCCAGGGTCATACTGACTGGATGGCAGCCCGACATCAATCCTCGTTGGTCCCTGACTCTCAGGAGTCATATCGATTGGCTTCTAGCCCAACTTTGAGCCTCGTTGGTCCCTGCCTCTCTGGGGTCAAACCGCTGGCTGGCTGCACGACATGGATCTTTATTGGTCCCTGACTTTCCAAAATCATACTGATTGGCTTACAACCTGATTTCGACCCTCGTCAGTCCCTGACTCTCTGCGATCAAACTGATTGGATGGCTGCTTGATTTTGATCCGCGTTGGTCCCTGACTCTCCGGGGTGAAACCAATTGGCTGGCAGCCTGACTTTGATCTACATTGGTCCTATACCGACTAGATGGCAGCCTGTCATCGATCCTCATTGATCTCTGATTCTCTGGAGTCATACCGATTGGCTTGTGGCCTGACTTCAAGCCTTGTCAGTCCTTGACTCTCTGGGGTCAAACTAATTGGCTGGCTGCCAGGATTCAATCTTCATCGGTCCCTGACTTTCAGGAGTCATACCGATTGGCTTGTGGCCTGACTTTGACTTTTGTCGGTCCCTGACTATGGGATCAGACCAATTGGCTCATAGCCACACCTTGATGTTTCAGGGCCAAACTGGTTAGCTCACAGCCTACCTCTGCCCTTGTCTCTTCAGAATCAAACCTATTGCCTTGCATCCCTGCTTCGATGCTCGTTGGTCCCCGACTGTCTGTGGAGTCCCAGATTGTCCTACAGGTGATCTTACAGGGCATCTCCCTCGATTATCAGGTGGTTGCCAGGATACCATTATGATATGGCTGCATTTCATTCTCACACATTTTTGAGAGGACAAATATTCAGGGCCCAACATTGGTTCCATTTATGCTGCATAAGAGGACTTGAATGCAGCTGGCCTCTCAATTTCCAAGGGCCGTTACTGGTACCACCACTTGCCCCTCGCTGCTCCATGCTTACTTTCGTGGCTACAATTAGATGTTCCCTCCAGCCAATGTGACTGTTGTTGGTTCGGGTTCGAGGCCATAGTGGCTCCCTCTGTACCAAGGTCAACTTCTAGAAATCGCTCTACCAATTTGATGCCATGAGTTCCCCTCTGCACATTGAGGTACACCGCTGACTCTTGCCTCCCTGACTTGGGACCATTGTGTTTCCTCGGCACTGAGGTTCACTATCTGCGAGCACTCTCCCAGATTCAGGGCCATGTTGTCTCTCCCTTCTCAAGGCCCTCTCCGACTCCTACAATCCGTCCCTCGAACCATCACCAGGGGTCCCTTTGTTGCTTCCGAGTCAAAAATGATCCCTCTGGCACATACTCACCTTAGGCCCATTTCATTCAAAACCCAGTTCTGTTTCACGATATCATGGCATCGATATCGAGAGATGCCATCGTCATTGGACTGGTAAACAGTGTCAATGCTCCTTCCGTACCAGTACTTGACATCATGGCCATTTCTATATAGCTGATTCGGGAAACATGGTGCCCTCTCCATACTGAGGGAGGACATCATCATTCCAACATTACAAATTTATGAGGATGTCCTCCCTCTCAGGCTTTATGGTACTATGTACAGATACCTTTGACAGTTAAATTTTTATTCCACTACCAGAGATGACTGAACATCATTTAATGTGGACTCTCAAGCCTGTCTTCTGGGTTGTCCCCCATAATCTTGGGAGCACAACTTGCGCTCTTTGGTACAGATAATCCTTCATATGAATGGCTTTTACAATTGTACAATCACTCATCAATTGATTTGCTCCCTCTATGCCTAGAGACAATACCATTGTACTCTCAGTACCAGCATGATTGTGATTGTTTTTCCCCTCCATGGGGTTTTTTGGTACCATCACCATCATTCACAGGAAAAAGGGTTTTCCACATCCCAGTACGAATGTCAGTTAAGGCACTTTTTGCCTTTTACCGTGGGCTACTATATATGGTGAGGAATACATATCTGTTTTCTATCCGTGGGTCCATCCATGATGGATTGACACCATGTCACTCCTGCCACACTGTTTGCCTATCAGTTTTGGCTGTTCTGGCTGTGTCTCAGATCTGCAGGCTTCATTCTGATTGCCCAAGATATTATGCTCAGATACAGCATGTCTCATGGGTCACAACAATTGGACTTTACAGTCTTCTCATTTCTTTCTGTCTCAAATTTGTTGTGATTGAATGAGGTAATATTCCTCCTCTCTGGTGTCCACCTCTGTTCCAGAAATTACTACTGGAGCTCCTCTCCATTTCGATGTCATTAGGTTCTCTCTCTATGGATGGATTTCCCAACCGTTTCGTTGCTGACCACAGATTGTCTATTTCATACTCTGTTAAAGACGACATTCAGCCCTAGACTGCTATGCATCCTAGGCTGTGTTTGTCAATGCCATAGTCTCCTAATAATGGCTTCGAGAAGCTTTATCAGGTCCTTTTTCCTTTCAATGACATGCTCAAATTTAAGGGTTTATAAGCCCCTCTTTCCTGGTTATCAACATTCCAGCCTGTGCATCCTTGCATTGCTGTGAGCCCCTTTCCCTTCATGTTGGATTCAATCCACCCTTTTGATTAGACAGTGTCTGTATACCAGACCTTCTTGTTTGTTTTCTTCCCCTAACTGCTTACAGTAGTGAATTTCTTTCTGTTCCACATCACCTACCTATTTGGTAGCTTTGGCATAATCTCCATTGCATACAAACCTGTGCTATCTAGGTCGGGACTTTTCCCTGACCTTAGTTTATACCTGCCATTTATTAAGGACCATCATGGTCTACCCACAGTCTCTCAAACACATGGTTAGCTGGCAAGCCTGTTTTCTGCCAGTGGGTATGTTTCACCTGCATTGGTGACTGTTTCCACTATGTCTCAGTAATGGATTTCTACATGACTCTGTAGAGTCGTCATGTCAGCAGGACTGTTTGTTCCCATGTTTACCTGCCCTTTGGTTTGGTTTCCCGACTGGTGATTCTATTTGGGGTCAATATGCCTTTCTAGTGTGGCATGGCACTCTCACCTCCACTGACCTAAGATTGCTAGTCTAACCCACTTGTGTGATTTGCAGAGACCACGAAGAAGGACAGGTTACTTACCTGTAACGGTATTTCTTCGAGTGGTCATCTGCGAATTCACACAACCCGCCCATCCTCCCCACACAGTCCTGCCCTGCCTGCCTCTCCTTGGGTCCTGGGCTGCTCCATGGAACTGAGAGTTTAGGCGGGGCTACCGCCAAAACGCCTCTAGTCTCTCCAAGAAGGTTCCGAAGCTAGCTGTGTAGGCACAGAATAACCCGTTTGTGTGAATTTGCAGATGACCACTAGAAATACCGTTACAGATAAGCAACCTGTCCATGTCCTCAGTAAGTATTAAGGAAATTCCCACTAAATCCAAACACTGCAAAGTATTAGAAAGAGAACCTTTTTGATCCATCTCAGAATTCAGTACTGCAGTTAGGCCTGGAAAATTGATGGTAGAGTAACCATTGTTGCCATTCACCTTTGAAAATCTTGAAGTATTTGCTTATAGGACAATGAAATTAGAACCTTACTTAGTAGACCCTGATTTTTTATTTTTATTATTAATGAGAGAGGGAGGTTTTTTCCTATAATTATAAACTAAAGAAACTAAATGTAAAGGACAGCACAAATCTCAGTGTTAAGAGAAATGGCTGATTGAACAAACTTGTTACACTGAAAAGCTCTCTTTACTTAACATCAGTTTATGAGTGTCAAACTTATACAGTACTGTACTGGAAAGCTTAGATTATCAGTTAATTTTTTTTAATGAAGTACCATAATTCCCAGAAACTGCCAGAACCAATTTATAGTTCTGTACAGTATTTGTCAGGTATGTCAAGTTTACAGACCGTTTTTGAAGCTGTATTTTCTGAACATTGTAACATTCTGGAAACTCTTATTATTATTCCTGCACCACTCATTATTTATGGTAATTTTTCACTTTCTGTCTCTACTGTCATAAAGAAAGAGATCTTGTACTGCTATTTTAGTCCTAGGAGAAGCCTGTCATAAATACACAAAACCCAGCTGTGCTCAGCTGAGTGCTCTCCAGATGTGTTTGACTACAGCTCCCATGATTCCCATTGCTATGTGGGCTGAGGATAATGGTTGTGATCTAGCACATCCAACATGCACCATGACTGATGAAGGCTGGTATACACACATGATCTAATAGAAAATATAAATTACATTTCTCATCTAAAGTGTGGCTGTATACCTGTGTGAAATAGTTATACACTTATGCAAAGCTATTAAAGGTTTTACAGTCTAAGGTAAAAACCACTCTCAGATGGCTTTTGCAACCCTTTTTAATAAGGATTTTAAAATCCTCTGCAATTTATTTTAAAAATAATTTATTTTCTGTTCATTTCATTCTGTATTTATTCATTCCTGCCATCTGGAGGTGACTATATCACATTGCAAGGAAATGCATTATGTGTGGTAGAATTCAAAAACCTAGCCATGTTAACCTGGAAAATTAATATGCAAAGGGACCTTTGAGACGTAACTGAAAGAAAGAAGCTGGTAACATGAACATTCGTAGAATTAAGTCTACTTCCTGAGATGGATGGAGTTGAAGATCCAGGGACAGGTGTATATAAGTAGCATGTGTGTGAGAATAGCAATAGAAATGTGAAAGTTGTGTATTGAGATGAAGTGAACAGTTTTAACAATGGTCATTGGAAGACAAAATCAGGAGGTTGCCAAATGCCAAGGTGAGTAGACAATCATGTCAATGAATATTGGTATATAGTGTGGGAACCAGAAAGAAGACTTGATAAACTGGCCAAGAAAGCCCTCTTGAGGCGGTGGTGGTGATTAGCTAGTGCTATAATATGTGTAGTATGTCAGGAAACCATTGTCACTGTTCAACCCACTGTGGATGGACTGGAGATTGTGGATATATTTCAATTCTGGTGTTTCCCTTTCCAGTTTCCCTTTGTAGTTTTTTGTTCCAGGACCACTCTTCTGAAGTTCAAGATGTCAGCAATGACCTTCAGGACTCTACACTGGATAAACAGGCCAGTCTCTGTGCCAGAGGATAAATGGATAAATAAATCAGACATTAGGAATGGGAATATACAAAAAACAGTTGCAGAACACTTCAGTCTCCCTGACCATTCCATCTTACTGTGATCCTAAGGTGGACCTATAATGGGGTTTTCTTGGTAAGATTCGTTCCTCTGAAGCTAAGAGAGTATGACTTGCCCAAGATGATCCAGTGATTTTCTATGGCTGAGCAGGGATTTTAATCAGCAGTGGAGTCACTAGGGTTGGTGTCACCCAGTGCGGTAACTCATGGTATCACCCCGCCTCCCAACTGACCTCCTCCCATACCACACTGTACAGAATCATACCATCCTTAGTAATGGTTTTTGTACTAATTTACTTATAAATCATAATTTCCATATACTGAACGTAGTGGTAATATTTGTGACATAAACAACTTGCAAAATTAAATTTATACAGACAGCCCTCCCTTTAGGCAAGCTTGCCTTCTGTGGCTTTGAGCTTATGCGGATGGCAAGCCGTGGCAGAAGTAATGGGCATGTATCTGCGCTGCACTCCATTATTTTCTATGGGGCTTTGAGTATACACCCTTTTCTCCATACACGGGGGGGGGGGGGAGTAGGTCCAGAATGAATCCCTCACGTATGGGGAGGGCAGACTGTACCTTTAAACTATGAATCATATACACAGAATAAATGTGTTTACATATACATAGTTTCATGTGGTTATAAAGTGAAAATTTGGTAAAATGTAATCTTTTTAAATTTTTAATTTTTTAAAATTAAAATTTGAAATTTTAATTTTGTAAAAAAAAAAAAAACCTGGGGCCTTTCTTTTCTCCTTCCACTGAGCCATACCCCAGTCACACCATCTCTTCAGCATTTTAAAGAGATAGAGGCAAATGCCACAGCCCATTTCTGCCTAAATGCAGATGTCTGAAGAGCAGTGGTATCCCCCTTTAGAGTGTCACTTGGTGTGGTCCGCACCTCCCCCCCACCAATGTGATGCCACTGGACTCCAGAATCAAAGTCCAACACAAACAACTGCACAAAACTGGCTCTGTTGATTTCATTAAATATTAGACATTCACAGATACTGAAATGATCAGGGTTTCTTTTACCAATGATATCTTTAGTAATCCTTGTAATGGTTTTATTTATTTATTTGTTTTAACGTGCCTTGTGATTTCAGCAGATTTGACTGACTGGAAAAAAGAAAACTAACCAGAAATGCACTCCCAGTGTAATGTAGCTAAAAGGGAGCCAAAATGAGGACATTGCCCCGCCGTAAGAATTCTGCTTCCACAATGAAATTTTCTATAATTCCCCATTTTCTAGCACCGCAGTAATTTAAAACTTTAGTTTTAAATACAGGTTTGAATGATTTTTAGTGTTTCTGTAATACTAGAAATTTGAGGAATGAAGGAAAAAAAATTGGGGGACAGAATTGTCATTGGCGGTCATAGGCCTCATTTCCCACTCCTCCCCACTGCACCTTAAACTGCTTAATTCTCAAGCAAAGGTCTTTGCTATTTCGTTCTGGCGTGGGCTTGTGAAATTTTGAATGCTGATCCTCACTGAGCCATATATATAAGTGCCAATCAAATCACGCATTGGCTCAGAAGTTAAGGCCAACTGAGGCCCATAGGCTTTCTCCCCCATTAAATGTGCCTTGAATTCCAGACTTAAGCCCAAATTTTCTGTTTAGGCAGTAGATGTTGTTATGACCTAATTCACTGAGATGTTGATGATGACTTGATAAAAGACTGTCTTTTGTTCTTAAAATGGAAAGCATATCGCAGCAAAATATTTTCCAAAGGAAGCTGATCTGGATTCTTTCCAAAAAGCAGCCCTTTCCAAATGATACTCCTCCTTGTGCTGTGTTGTTCTGGTTGCTGAAAAAAATAAAATAAAATATGAAGCATATTAGATGCCATTAGGGCATTATTTAATAAAACAAGACGACAGTGTAAATATTTCGGATGACCAGCTAGATTATCTGTGAAGCACAGAAGGGAGAGATGGTGGTCTGATTTATAACTGATTTGTGAGTTTTAAATAGAACAAATGCTGTGCTTAACAGAGATTCTTTGATGAACTAGATGGGAAATGCTACTCTTTTTTTTTTTTTTAAGAAACTAAAGTTTTATTGTGTTATTCTTCAGGGCCATCCAGTTGTAATCGGACTCCCAACTTTCATCAGTCTCACATTATTTACCAGCATAGCCAATGAGCAAGGATGATGGGACTTGTCAGATGACATCCAAAGAACCAGTGGTTCCCCATTGTTTCTTTAGGGAATTAAAGAAAACCTGTTTGTTTCCCCACATTTTCAGAAAGGACTCTAGACAGCTAAACATTAATTAATAATTATCTTGTTTCATTGCATTTATTGTTTAGATGGTAGTAGAATATTTTATCATTCAAATGCCCAATGGGGTCTGAAGTATATCTCTAAGAAGATTTTAAAGGTGGCTATACAGATAGCAAGGTCATAATCCATCCTAGACTTTGACTCTTTGAACTTACATTTCCCTGCTGGATACTGGCTCTATATTGGAAAACAGAGTTCCGATCCCAGTTCAGCCATGGAAATTCACTGGGTGACCTTGGGCAAGTCACACTCTCTCAGCCTCAGAAGATGGCAATGACAAACACCCTCTGCAGAAACTTGCCAGGAAAACCCCATGATAGGGTTGCTTTAGAATTACCGTAACACATAAATGTCTTGAAGGCACAGCAACAATTATTTATTAAATAATTTCTATGCTGCTTTTAAGAGGACAAATCCTCCCAAGGTGGATTTCAAATAAAGTTGGAATAAAATAATAACCCGCTAATAAAGCAAAAAAACCTCCTCAGGATCCTTCCTGCAGGGCAGCTGGGGAAAAGGGCCCTGCAAGGCAGCAGACCTTGTGGTTGGAAGAGGAGCAGAGCTCTGGCATAACTTTGGCCTACCCATGTACCTGCCTCCAGCCTCTATATTGGGCTGGACAACTGTGGCTGTCCAGATGGTTTTAGATTACAACTCCCATGACCCCTCCCCATTGTTTATGCTGGTTACGGCTAATGGACAGTGGCTCAAATTTGGTGTATATACTAAGTGACAAACATGCTTCAAACCTGCACCTTTCACATTACTAAATAGTACCGAAAGAACAATTGACGGCTCCTAAAAATATTAGTTAAGGAATGTAGGCATTCTTCTTGTAGGCAGGGAAGTACGTTTTGTGGCATATTTTAATTTCAGAATTTTCTACACCGACAGAACCAATTCTGCTCTTTTAAACAAGAAATTGTTTAAAAGAAAGGGGGGAAATGACTATATTCTACATGGAGCTGAAGAAACAGAATATCTCAGGTGAGATATTCTCCATTCTAGCTGTCTGTCTTGCAAACAACCTACTTCTGTTTGCGAGAATGCTCATTCTACAAAGGCATAAATGTAGGGAGGAAATCATTTTTCAGTAGCAAAGTATATACTAAGCATTCTAAAAGCTGCAAGTCTGTTCATTGGTACCTGCACTTAGAGAGAGAGAGATCAAGTGGTTCAGTATGTGTAAGACCTCTGCCTGAGACCTGCTCCATGCATAATATTAGTTTCATATTACTTTCATTGACATAGTTCAATCCTAAGGAATAATTGGGCTTGGTGAGGAACTTAGAAGACAGCAAGATACTTTGGGGAAGGTGTGGACAATTAGATCAGTTTTATGCTGTAGTAGAACCAGTTATTCGAGGTACTTTGGGAACTGTAGTTCAGGGGAGAGGCCTATAGCTCCCTAGCAGACAATTCTGTGTGCCTCACCAAACCAAAAATCCTAGGATTTCATGGGATGGGGCCATGACACTTAAAGATGTATGAAACAGACACAACTGTAGTGCAACTAGTGTTTTCTGGAGATGGATAAGTATAGAGGTCCCAAAGGCAGCTTCTGTGAACAGGTTCTTCTAGAGTAGACCAAGCTCCTGCTTGCACAATGGTTTTTGATTGCAGTATTTCCAGCTCCCAGCCAGCATGTCGATTGCCAGTGATTCTGGGGATGTTGGAACCCCCCTTCCCCCCAAAAAAAGGAACTCAGGGAGGAATATGTTTACAGGGAGCTCTGTAAATGAACAAAATAATTCAGTAAGCTCAGGAGTAGGTGTGCCAATTTTGCTAGTGAATTATGTTTGAATTTAAACTAAATCCTCCAGAGATAAAATTAAGATCTAGCTGTAGCTTACTTTGGGAAATGTTATGTTTATATTAGAATAGTTAATTTTACAACTAATTTCCCACAATAGTAGGGAGGGTTTAAGTTTGGGAATCTGAAATATAAATCCTGCTACACTGTGTAAGCAGAGAAAAAATGGGGAAATTATATGTATTTTTTTGTTTTGTTTTTTAAAGCTTAGAAAGGTTACCCCTTGTGCTACAAGTGAATATAAAGGCTAGGGAATGCTGGATATTGTGATCCTAAAGGTAATTTTTCCAGGCTCTGGTCTTGCAATTTGTTGCCATTAGGATTGGAGTCTGTACATACATAGCTTGAAGTGAGTGCCTATCATTATGGCAGGAAGAATGATAAACTATTACTAGAAACTACTAGTATAAATTTATATATCAGATTCTCCCTCCTCATAAAAAGGAAGGATGTTAGAAAAGTTACTGACAGCCATATGAGAATATGTCAAAATATGTTCCGTTTCTGCCAGAAGAGGACTGAATCACTAGTGTCTTTGCTGTACCTTTGCCTTATATGCCATAATAAATTCATATAGAAACTAATTTTTCAGTTCACACACTTACTGAATTACCAAATTTGCATCTGATAGTAGGGTTGGAGAGAATTTAAATACAATAATTTGTTGAGGGTGTTATTTGCTGCCCTCCTTGCTCTGTCTTTACCTCCTGCAGTTGCTTTTCAACTCAAATCTTCTTTGTTAGTGATTTAATATTGTTGCTTGTTGTTTTTGCATGCAACTTTAGTACCTCTGAATTATTAATATCAGGAAGTTGGAAACCCAACAGGTTTTTTTTCCCCATCAAAGGGAGCAAAAACATGCTTTTTGGCAGGGACTGCAAGCACAGTTCTGAAAAGGAGGAATGGCCTAGTACCTAGCAGCACAACTCAGTGGAAGAGTATCTCGCTCAGCCACTATCACCTCCAGGTAGGACTGGAAAGGACTGCCTGAAACCCCGAAGAATCATAGCTGCCAATCATTGCCAACAATATTTAGCTAAATAGATCAATGGTCTGACTAAATATAAGGCAGCTTCTTATTTTCCTGTGGCACCTAAGAAAAACACAGAACCTATCTAAGGAAAAACTGTCAGGATGTTGAATTTGAATGTTGGAGGAGAAGGGCTATATATATATAGCAGCTGGAGTCCCAATAATGTTGGGTCCCATTTCCCATGGGAGCCAAAGTGCATCACTGCCTCTTGAATTGTATGAAGCTCTTTAACATATTTGATAATTGGACAGCAGAAGGGAGACTGGGATCTCTGAGTGTCTTAGGTAGATTAGCAAGAACTCCTAAATCTCAGTGGTTTAACAATAGCCATATAGAACTCCCTCCCCATTCAATCCAGAAAGTTTGAGGAGAAACAAATGAATGTGTGTGAGACCTCTAATTCTGGTACTGAAACCATTTCCCTGGGCTGAAAACAGATTCAGAGGTGCCTTCACTTTTACTTGGTTCCAGCTAATAGGCCTCAGGGTTATAATGAAAAAGACAAAGTAGACAGAGTCTGCCCCACACCCATATTCTCTGGAAAATGGCTTTATTTCGATAAAAGACTAAGACTTAGTTTTAATCATAGTTTCTTGAAAGAACCAGGATCTGGTCCACCATTGTTTAAAATGCAGTTTGTTTTGCCTAATATTGGTTGTCCTCACCCCACAAAAATCTGGTGAATATCTGGTTGCTACACTTTCATCTTATATTAGCAAGGAATTGAGACAATGTTTCTCAGATTTGCAGTTGACAGCTAACTGGGAGGGGTGGCTACTACCTCAGAAGGCAGAAATCAAGATTTAGGATAATGGAAAACTGGCTAGAACTACAGTTATAAAATAAATTTTGACATTGATGCATATAAGGCTCTACATTTTGGAAAAACCTGCTTGACAACAGTGTATGAGTTAATGATCTAGAATTTTTACAAATTAAACATGAGTCAACAGAGTAATGCAGCAGCAGAAAGAACTAACACAATTCTAGTTGCATTAACAGAACTGTAGTATCCAGAGCAAGGGAAGTAACAGTACCACTCTATTCTGCCTTGGCCAGATTGCACTTGGGATACTGTATCCTTTTCTGGGTGCAACAGTTTCAAAAGGGTATTAACGAACTGGAATGAGTCCCAAGGAGGGTGGCCAAGTTCGTAAAGCACCACGAGGGAAGATGTGGTTCATGGACCACATGAAACCTCCAGATATGTTTAGGGATCATCCCCAAGGATCATCCACTCCATTTTTTCTATTTTGAAAAAAAGTAATCATTTAGATTTTTAAAAAAACCCAAATTACCCATTTGCACTCTCTAATGCAAAAGTGGGAAATATCCATAATGTAAAATAATATTAAAGGGAAAGACACCCTCCTCATGAGTTAAGCCTGTGCCTTGGCTAGAGTAAAACGTTATGCGGTATCTACTGAAGGATAAGCAGAGCTGATAAGTTGTGAGGAAACCAGTGCAAATTACCAGGGCCCAGGGGTTCACAGGGGCACCCAGAGCCCACTTGTGTTCCATATGGTTTTGTTTTTCTCATTAACATTGTTATAATTCTAATTATGTACATTAGGCATATTAATTGCTGCTTTCGTTTGTTTGTTTGTTTGTTTTTGCTTTGCTGCTACTATGTTTCTAACATCATATGACTTTTTGTTTTTACAATTACAACCGATCTGAGAGAACCAATATAATATAGTCCAAGTGCTGGACTTGGAACAGGGAGGCACAAATTCAAATCTCTGCTTAGTTGTGGAATTAACCATGTGTCTGTGGGCCTCAGGGGAAGGCAATGGTGTCAGAGGCACCTCTGAACTAATCTTGCCAAGAAAATCCACGATGGGGTTGCCATGAGTCAAAAACTACTTGAAGTCACACAACAACAACAGGCCACCACTACCTCTCAACAAACCTATCTTGCAGGATTGCTGTGAGGCTTAAAAGAGAGTAGGAAGCTATATGAAATGTACAGGTGCATTTGTAGCACAATTCAAATAAAAGAAGAACAGAAATAATACTAACTTCTTGTGATGCAGTGACATTTCCATTGGTATGCTCATGAAATTACTATTTTATGCCATCAGTTTTTCACTGATGGCAAAAAGCTACACATTCATGGAAATGCTCCAGGAAACCCCTGAGAGTGACTTGGCAAAATGCTGAAGAAAGTAGGAACAAATAAGTGTTAAAAGAAAAAATGTACATGCTAAGCTGATCATTTTATGGTAGGCTGTATGTGCCCCACTTGGTTATTGTTTGTTAATGCCAGATAGTGCAATGATCCATTTTTGTACTTTTTACATTTGCACTCCTTTTCTCCTCATTAATTACATCCTCCCAGCTTAAACATATATAGTTATCTGCCAACTGAGGCAACTCTCCATGCATCTCATGGAGGGGCCTGCAGTCCACAAAGCTTATGCCAAAGAATGCTTCTCAGTTTTTAGAGTTGCATATACCGTTGGATAGGTGTAGGTACCAGGTCCTGTTGTTTTTGCTGCATAAGATTTAACACAGTGCCCCTCCCCATAAAAACTTTAAAAGCGATTCCTTGGTGTAAGAACAACAACAACAGCAAAAGATCAAAATAAGTTACAGTCCAGTGTGGCAGATGTTTTCCCTGGTAACACAATCCTTGTACATCTTGATGTAAATCCTTTCTACACCCTCATCCTCATAGCTGCTGTTTTGTTTTCCTGACAGAATTTACATTGTAGAGGTAAATAATATTCCTTTCTTATGAACATTTGACTTAGCAGGACATATGTGTGAGTAAACAGTTTAAAAGCCCACATCATACTTCCTAGACAGTTAAACGTGGAATTAATTCTTTAAAAATATGTTATCCTTACTTTATAATTGTTTGGATCAATTTCCCCGTAGTTTGACGATTCACATCATGCATCTACCTTAATAATATTCTGTTTACTATCTCTTCTCTTTTCTCTGTCTCCTTCTTTCCTCAGAGTAGCATCATTAGGTGGCCAACTCAGGGAGCAGGGCAGGGAGCAATGAATTTCCCTCTTCCCACCCTCCTAGGAGATCTATAATGGTGCTGTCTTGATCTGTTATTGTGTTCTTAACTTGCCCAACCCCCCATTTCCCCCTTCCCTCAACTTTCTTCCTGCTTCTGTCATGCCCCCACTCTCTTGTTTGCCTCACTTCCTCATAATGTAGCCTCCTTTGCTTCTTGTGCTTTGCTGCTCACTCTTCTGTCTCTCCTCACTCCCCTTACACCCTCACAGCATGCCTTGGTTGCTTCTTCCTCTCCGCTGCTCATATTTTTTACTCTCTGGTCTCTCCTATGCCTTCCGTTGCCTCACCCTGTGTCCTCATTTGTTCATGCCACTCCAATGCTCACACCTCTCACTCTCCTATCTTTGCTACTCCCTTTCTCAACTCATCTCCTCCCCTAATGATGCATTATTCCCTTGCTTCTTGAACCCCCCTGCTTGCACCAATCACTCTCCCATCTCTCCTGCTCCTGGCCTCATCTCACTACACCTTTTCATTGTGTGCCCCACACCTGTTCCTTTTTCATTGCTGCTCCTGCCTCCTTTTGCACTTGCTCTCCTGCCTCACCCATTGCCTCCTTTGCCTAGCTGTGCCCTTTACTTGCTTCTTTCACTGTGCCACTTGTTTCACTCAGTTTTGCTTCCCTTAAAATATCCTGATAGGCATGTTTTTAGAAGAACAAATTGACAGAAATGTGTCTCCATGTTTGGCCCCATATCTCAGATTCTACAAGGGCAAGAGACCTTTTTTAAAAGAAAGAAAGCTTTAAATCTAGACCAGGGGATGGTCCAAACAGACACCAAGAGGGGCATGCCTGAAATCCAGATAAAATCTGGGTATCTGGATGACATGGCAACCCTACACCCAGTGCGTACAGCTTTGTCCTCCAATATCTAGTTGTTCCTCCCTACTTCCTCCCAACTTCCACTGTCTGTCCAACTTCCACTCCCTGCTTCCTTTTGTCCCTGTTAGCAATTGCAAGTTCTGCTATGACTGATTGATGAAAACTTTAATCATAGACTATTTTTTAAAGTTCATGATAAAAGCTGTTAGCTATGAGGAAAAAACTGATGTTCCAAAAAGCATGACTTATGATGGAACATTTTTACAGTGGCTTCTGAAATGAATTTCAGTACTGAAACTACTGTAGGCAAGCTGAACATATCCCTTGTCAGAGTCAGTGCTAATATGTTTTACATTTGAAAAAAACCTGAAGAACACCAGCTGGTTATAAGAATATAGACATGGTACGATCCAATCTTGTTGTTACATGAAGCTTCAGTTAAACTGACAGACTCAAGAGGGTCAGCTGATTGCTTGCTTCACACATTTAATGGAAGATTGATTTCTTGTTTCTAAAGATCAGGACCAAGCCAGAACAGTTAGTCAACATGGATAATTTCAATTTCATTGCTTTCAACAGAAATTAGTCATAATATAATTTTGCTTGATTGGGACAAATTAGTGTTTATTTTATAAAGTGCTTTTTTGAAAAAATGGAATGTTTAATTAAGATAAGCTATTACCTTCATGGGGAATGCTAAACACACACACACACACACACTACTTTGTCAAGGTATCTAAGATAGATAAATATAATGGATTAATCATAGAATCATAATATTAGAGAGGGCCTCAAAGTTTATCTAGTCTGGCCCACTTTAGATGCATGGGATCTGTTACTACAATCTCCCGAATAGAAACCTATCCACTCTATGCTAAAAATCCTCTAATAACATCAATGGAGGGAGTATCTACTAGCTTCCAAAGCACTATATTGAACTGTTGAACAATTCATATCATCAGAAAGGATCTGTCTATTGACCATTGCTTTTTAGATTGTTCATGAATGTTCTGGAATTAGGGGTGAAAATGAACTGACCAAGTATTGGTTTGTTTCTTTGTCCCATGCCCTCCAGTGAGCAAAAATGCCTTTCCTCCAATGAGTAAAATTAGTGTATGTGGCTGTGCTCCTCCACTCCACACTATTCCCCTCAAAGTAACCATGTGAGGTAGATCAGGCTGAGAATGTGTGGTTGGTGCAAGTGAATTTTATTTCAACAAAGTAATATTGGGCTCAGTGGTCACTTGAACCTGGACCTTCCAAATTCCGACCCATCACTAACCACTGCTAATTCACAAAGGACTGAGGCAACTTGGATCTCAAGAGAAGCATCTCTTTTGGTCTTGCTAATGGAATTTAAAAATTCTTCATGAAGTACCTGCAGCTTGATGAAGGAGCCAGTGAGGCTTTGAACGTTTGCAACATGTATTTTGTGCATTTTAGTTTGGCCAATAAATGTATCACTGTTTTGTGGATTTTAGATGTTATTGTACTAACCATTACAGTTAGTCTCAAAGGTGCAATAGGATTCCTTTATATCCCTTTATATAGCCCCTAGTATGGTTACATATTGGAATACTACTACACCACACAGACACCAACATTATTCAGGATGATAAAAAGGAATTGCAAAATGTTCCAAAAGACATCTCCAATTTCAGTGACTCATACCACTCCAAAAGGAAGATTCAGTTTGAACGTATAAGAAAGAGTAAAGTGATAAGTGGTATATGGCATGGAGTGAGGAGTTGTACTGCCAGGGATTGGCCAGGAAAGCAATGTTAGGGTTATGGTGGATACCACAGCAACAGTCACAGGTACAGCCCATAGTGCAGCAGGTAAGAAAACCACCAAGTCTATCTCGGAACTCATTATCTTAGCCCACATTAGAAAGCGGATTAAAAATAAAATGGCCATTATCATAATGCCTGTACCTGGAATAGGTCTGGCTGCTACACTTTTTAAAATCTCTGTAACTAGAAAAGATGCAGAGAAGAGCAACCAATATAATTGAGGCTGGAGCAGGGCTCCTAAAATGAAAGACTGCAACATTTTTGGCTGCTTCAATTAAAAAAGAAAGAAAGAAAGAAAAGGGAGTGAGGGTATGTGAGAAAGGGTTGTATAAAACTGATGCAAGAAATTGAAGTAATTGAGATATTTCTCCCTGTTCCCTGTAACAGAACCCAGGGTCATCCAGTGAGTGTGTGAGAAATACCCTCAAAGAGGAAAGAAATGAAAGTGGATGGAAGAATACAGAGAATATGCCAGAGGCTGTGAGCAACTGTTGATACACGTAGATTACATGAAATCTAAAGCCAAAAGTGGTCAGAAGAACAGTAGATAAATCTGCTCATGCTACATGAAAAAACAAACAAAACAAAAACAAAACCTAACCGTATGAAAGTCTTTGCGTTCATCTTTCTTTTATAGTGCAATCATCAAAGTAACAAGATACATTTTTCCTTGTGTAAGAAATTAATTAGCTCTCCCATCAGATATTGATATGCTGTCAGAATATAAACCCCATACTCCTGTAGGTTGTGAATCAAGTCAACATATGCTAAACTCCAGAGGGATACAGAAGGTTAGTGCACTTTTATGTCCCAATTAAGCTTGTGAAATGAGAAGGGAATTAGTCCTGCAAAATAAAGGCTGCTTAACCTTATCTTCTGAATAAAGAATTTAAGTGGTATTCCAGGAGTATTAACAGAATAATTTAAACCGAATAGCAACAACACTTGCTAGTTTGTTTTCCATCCTGAATATTTTATGTGTGGGATGACAGTATGAGACATCCACATGGTTTGAATTTTAATTATAGCAATGAACAGAAATGGTATCCTTTCCAAAACACAACCTTTCATATAAATGAATAAAGACAAAGGGCAAAAGATGCAGGCTGTAAAGACACTGCTCATTGCATGGTTTAGGGTAGGGCTGGGGCCTCCCTACATTATTGGACTATAACTCCCATAATTCCTGACCAGTAGTTTTGCTGGTTTTGGAGGCCACCAACAGTTGGTGACACAGATTCCCCATTCTTGGCCCATGAAAATGAATGGGAGATATCCAGGACCACTAGATTAATTTTCTGGTAGATTGTGACAAAAGTATCTTTAAAAAGAAAGGAACACAAGCAATTCCAGTGGGATATTTAAATTCCTCCAGGCCAGGCTTGATATTTTTAAAAAATATTCTTGCACTTTAATGAAGTGAAGATTCTGTGATTAAGAATCTTGTTTGTTGTTGTGTGTCTTCAAGTAATTTCTGACTTATGACAACCCTAAGGAGAACATATCATTATTGTATTATTATATTTATTTATATTCCGCTTTCCCCCCAGAACTGGGACCCAGAGTGGCTCACAACATTAAAACAACAATGCATATCATGGGGTTTAGTCAGCCTCAATATAATCTGTCTGCATTGAAGAACAAAACTGACAGTTCTTGTAGTACTGTTTTTTGTTTATAGAGGGCACCAATGAACCTTCCAGATCTTCCAGATCTATAGTGAAGAATTCTGAACTTGCAGGGATTTAAGACCAGGAGTAACATGACTCATGTAAGTAGCTTCATACTCTAATGGAAAGATTAAAGCAGGTGAGTTATTAATATGTTTGAATACTGGCAACATACTTGACCCAAATAGTGGTGTTAGTATGGAGGTATTCACTTTAGTACCAAGTTGAGTATTAATACTATTACTACTACTACCATCATTATTCTCATGGAGTTTTATGTAAACAATTATAGCCAATGAAGTCATATATTAATTTCCTTCATCTGGACAAGGGAATTAATGAATGGAATTCTATGTACATTAAAACCAATAGGAAAGTTAGCTTAGATTGCTTTTATTCCACCAGGGGCAGAAAAAGATGAAAACCTGCACACATAACAGAAGGCAAAAGCTTCCCTCTATAATAATATGAGGGCCTGTATGCAGCACCATTGACAAGGAAAAGGTACAGCAGTCAGACTTGATGGATCGTACTTGGTATCTATTGACTGCCCTTTTGCTTTAAAAAATTGTACAAGATGATTTCAAGCCAGGTGTCCAAAACAGAAATGAAATATATACACAAGGGGGAAAATATATAGTAATTTCAATGAGATCTTAAGTTGTACATTAAACAGTTGCAAGAAGACACATATATCTGTGTTTTTAAAGTTTTTAGTTATATTCTGTCTACTTTGCATGTCTACTCTGAAGTTGCAATTCCTTGAAATGTATTCTCAAAATTTCCTTTCTTAGACATTGCCATTTTTAGTACAGACTATTTACTTTTATTCTGGTCATCTCAATAAAAAAAAGAGCTTGGGAAAGTTTCTCTTTTGGACTATACCTCCCAGAATCCTCTAGCCTACATTGGCACTGGCTAAAAGATTATGAAACCTATATTGCAAAAAAGGAACTTTTCTAATCTCCACAATGAAATCAGTAAGACTCTACAAATGGACAGAAGTGTTTAAAAACTTGAAGACAACCATTCACCTCAACTATGCCCTTTCCTTCAGTTCTGTATTTTGAATATCTGGCTGCTTTTTGAATTGCTTGCTTATTGTTTTATAGATAGTATTGCTTCAATAAAAGTTATGAGCTACTTGGGTTGTGTATGAGGGGCCAAAAGGCAAGATATACTGTAAGTATTTTAGTAAATAACAAAAGCAAGTTAATTGTGATGCATGGTCAATTCAGCATGATACAAGAATGAAAAACACTACTCATTGATCAGCTTTGAAAATCCATTGTTAATTAACAGCATTCCAAATTTCTCTGATTTTCAACATTTCAGTGGAAATAACTGACACAAAATACATTGTTAAACTCCTTATTCAGTCATTGTAGAAAAATAGAAGTGTGGGGGACATTCTTAGTACAAAATGTTGACAAAGCTTCCCTACTGAAAGCATCAGAAGCTTTGGGTTTTTTAAGCATATATTACAAAAAATGTGATTCCATAAACTTTACATCAGATGCTTCATTGATAATAACAAAAACAATTCAAGAGAAACTTTAAGCTTTGTGTCTCACTTGCAACATTACAGCTTACACATGCATGTGTGTCAGAAGGATGTGGTTTATTTTTCTGTGCTAAAGGGCACACAGAAAGCTTAAAAGGGCATTCAACTCCTTTTACTGTTTTCACAGTACACATTTAAAAATAAACTTAAGAAACTTACCAAGATCCTTCATAGAAAGGTGCCCTTTCCCCCCCGAATTACAAGAGCAAAAATTTGGTTATCTCAAATAAGACTCTTTGTATATGTGTGCGGAGGATCCCTTTCACTTCCTCATGCATTTCCATTAGTATAGCAAGCTGGAGACACCAATAGTAGAACTTTCTAAATTGTTCCCACCTTGACTTCCTCATCTGATCTTCCCTTGAGACTTTCAGTTAAAAGGCTGCTTTCTGATATATGCTAGAGCATTGCCATAAAATTTGAGAGGAAACCCTTTCCTCTCAACCTTTTCCTCTCCACCCTTCAAGCTGCAGCTGAGCAAAAGCAGAGCTTGGAAACATTATTTTTAAAAAATGCAATGTTACTCAATTGATGTTATTTTTGCTGAGGAATGTGTTATTTGTTAACATTACTCATGAATAAGAACAACAAAAAAGCAACATGTCATTAACATTATTTTTAAAAATACATATACTGTATATATAACAAAAAAATCACTAAAAATGGCAAAATCAAAACCATTTCCCCCCCCAAATCTCCCCCCAAAAGTAAAATTTCATAATAAAGAGAAAATGTTACTCATTATGCAAGCCAGTAACATTTATGTTCCTCATTGCTAAACAACAAAATAAAAAAGCAATGTGCTATGAGTAACATTTTTACTCTAAATAGCTATTTGCAAGCTCTGGGCAAAGGCATTATGTTCCAGGCCTTTGTTCCTAAGCCACCGGGTGAGGGGGAACGAGGACATTTCTCTCCCTCATATAAGAATTCTGCCCCCCCCCCCCCATAAATTTTTCCTTGAGTTTCTAAATTTTTAGCATTGCATTAATTCCATTGGGCATTTAGAAACACAGTTTAGGCATCCAAAGAAAAAGGAGAGGCACAGAGGCCTCTCCAGGAATGTGAGTATAACAAATATAAGAAGTCTAGGTCTGATGGATTTTCAGTGTTTCACTCTCTACAAATGCTGGAAATTTGGAGACTGAAGGAAAACTTCATGAAAGGGGGAGAGTTGTCCTCATTTTGCTCCTCTGCAACTACATCCCTGCCTTCTGCTTTGTGCCTCCCATCCTTGCAGTGTGGTATGTAGTTGTGGCTATAACAGGTGATTTTCTGTAAATGCAGTCAATAACTTCATCTGTCATGCAAACTCCTTGTGCCCCTAAGCACAGCTTTAGAGATGGATGTCCCAATTCAGCAAAGGAGAGCCACATGCATAGCTGATACAGATGTAGTTGGGATGCTCCTCCAGTCCTCACTTGAGTCCAACACAGACATGTCAAATGGGAGTATACATCCTCATCTAGGGGGTGCTACTAGAATTGTACTGGGGTCAGGCTGAGCTATATGAACATACATAATCAGTATAATCAGACACCATGACAGCATACAAATGGCATCCAATTACTTATTAACATTATCTACAATGAAACCAACTTTACTTCAAAAGTGGAGAATGAAAGAAAGTAGCAATTTCTATACCTTTCTGGTGAAACCTGTCAATCTGGAATATAAAGACACCAAAACACGTCTTGCGGAATGGCCATGGTAGTTAAAGCCATACGGAGGGCACTTCTTTGTGAAAATGACTGGGAAAGGGAATGGATTTCCCCAAATCCAATAAGAATGGATGCAGATGGTTTTATCAGTCCAGCGGTAAAACAACATAACCTAGAAGGGAACACAGCTTCTAGGGATTGCAAATTACAGATTCATCGTCACTCCATGTAACAACTGGAATTCTACTCATCAAAAGTCAGTATACAGATGAAATTAATGTGAAAGATCTATCACAGTGCAAAATTTCTACCTGCCAACTAGATTTCTCCTGAGTTATAGTTTTCAAAACATGATTTTGTATGCTTTTCTACGAAAAAAAATATCTTAAATTCTTCTGTTTACTTTTTTATTTCCAGATTAGGCAGGCATAAACACAAAATTAAGGCTGTACTAGTTTGCTTTCCTTTTTGAAGGAAATGTTTCACTTGGTTTGAATGGGCATTTGCACTATGTAGTTACAATTGTCTTATGCTCACACAGTTGTCTTTTTTTCCTGCCAAATTCCTTACTCGGACTGAGCAGTACTCTACCCTGATTGCTATCAAATTCCATGCATCTACTTTAGGATGATTGTTTTCAAGTTCATTTGGTCTACTTTACTTCTATTGAAGGAGAATTTCCAGAATTAACATAATATAGGTCCCTTGTTTTCTGTCCTCAACAACTATAATAACAACAGAAACTCTTCTTATCCGTTTTTTTCTCTAATCAAAAGGTTAATACATTTCAAATTATACTCTTCCTGAACCAACCAGTGCAATGTTTTACTATTTCACATTGCATGGATATGAATATTTTGTGACAATGCAACAAGTTAAGTCCTTGCACCATTATGTCATCAGCTCACATGGTCATCAGCAGATGCACTATTACGTTACTGGGACAATATCTTCAACAACACAGACAGAAGAGTGGATGGGTCAAAGAGTGCTTGTGATGAAAACGAGATATAAATGGTGTGAATGGGACTAATATTTATGCATGCCATAATGTACAATGGAGAATGTGTGTCTCTTGTGATATTGTTGCAATGCAACTTCTATCAGCCTTCCTCATTAGCTATGCTGGTGAGGGCTCATGGGTACTGCAGTTAAATAACATCTGAATGGCTATACATTTCCCATCCCTGGCATAATAGAAAATTCCAGTTCTGCCTAGCATGCCAGTGAATTAATTCTTGTATCCAAACTTACATCAAAAGACATTCAAGGCAGTTTCCTACATGGCAAATTTTACTGATGCCTGCTCACAGATTCATTCTCAGGAAAAACAATCTAGTGATCTTGTTCTGAAAGATTCTCCCCCTGTATTTGCCTTTATGGGGTAACCCTGAAAAGGAAGCTGGAAATATTACATTGAAAACAAGCCTGGTGGATACCAATCAGATAATATTTGGACATCTTATTGCTACTGCATATTTATTTGGGATGGGGCGGGGGGAGGGGAACGCTACAGTAATATGTGACAGGTTTTCCTAATGGGAAAAAAACACGATAACAATGAATTTTGACAGAAAGGTTATGCAGTGATTTAAATAACACATGCAGATGTGTCGAGAGGTCTTTTAATATGGCAAAACATTGGTAGGTTGTTGTCATACCCATGAATGTATGGAAAAGTTTATTTAGAGTATTTATTTAAATAAATAATATTTATTTATTTATTAAGTTGCTACGCATTTGTCTACATCTTTTGGGAGAGATTCAGTATCATGAGAGGACTTATCCTCAACTGGTCTTCCCCTCTGCAGCTCTACATGTGCCTCAATTCTACCCTGAAGGGCAGAGGACTTTCCAGAGCAGATCTGGGAACTGAAGTACTGTACTGCATGGGAAGTGGAATCAATCTTCCCAAGTTTCATGAATGGATCCCATTCTGCTAGTGAGAGAGACTAACTGGATACATTCCATTAATTGCTCCTTGATACATTGCATTGAAAATTTGTTGTTGTTGTGTACCTTTAGGTCATATTGACCCTAAGGCAAACCTATCACTGGGTTTTCTTGACAAGATTTATTTGGAGGGGGCTTGTCTTTCTCTGAGGCTGAGAGGTCATGGCTTGCCCAAGGTCAAGTGGGTTTCCATGGCTGAGCAGGCATTTGAACCCTGTTCCACAGTCCTAGTCCAGCATCCAAACCACATGCCACAATGACTTAAACATACATTATCCTAGAAGAAGACCATGGGACTGAAGGGAGCAAGTTTAAGAGCTTTGGATATAGTTCTCCTTCCTAATGCACGGGTCTGGGATCTGCGCAGTTGAATATACATGTGTGTGTGGAGGGGTGACCTCTGCTGTTTGCAGTGGCACGTGCACCCAGCACATGCACCCTTGCTGGGCATGCTCCATTCAAGCCTATGTGGCTTGAATAAGCATGAGCCTCTGTTTTCTTGGGGGGAGGGATCTGGAATGGATCCCCCAAGAAAATGGAGGGTCAACTGTATTTTGTTCTCTGGTGATTAGAACATGATCCAGTCATGAAGATGAACTAAGTATTTAACACTGCTCATTATCTTTGTAGCAGGAGCTAGAAAAGTGTGGCTTTTCAGGTATTGTTGGAGTGCAGATGCCATTAGCCTTTGTTGGCATAGCCAATGATGACTGAAATCACAAGCCAACAATATTTTGACAGTTACCTGTTCTCCCTCCCTATCTTATAGGTTCAGTGGCTGGGACAAATTAGCCAGTTTGTTCCAATGGAAGGTTCAAATTGAACATATACATGGTGCCAATAAGGATACAGATGCTGTACCGAGTCTAGACATAGTGTCTACTCATTGGCAGTTGTCAACCATTGAGAGAATGTAATACTGGAAAGCACTTAAGGCACTACTCATAAGTAAAGATGGCAGAATGAGGCCTACAAATTGTGCTCACTGACAGAAACTACATGTGTGAGAGGCTGGCATGCTGGTATCTCGTGAGAGATTTCTTTCTAAGGGTTGCCCAAAGGTGCAGCTCTTTGGGGGAATATTCAAGCTACAGTCGGTCCTCGCCTTACGCGGGGGATCCGTTCTGGATCCCGCCGCGTAAGGCAAATTCTGCCTATGCTTGAGCCCCATTGGAAACAATGGGGCTCGTGCATGGTGGCGCGGTGGCGCGGTAGCTCGCAGGGCACAACTGGCGCACGTGCCCATTAAAATGAATGGGATGCGCCGCCCCTTCCGCCCCGCGCGGCTTGAGCTCGTATGCTCAAGCCGCGTATGGCGCGGGTGCACTGTATATGAAGTACCTATTATGTTAATGAAATTCAGCTGAAATTCAGTTGTTTTCTTTCAGACAGAATGTCAGGTGAATATGTTCACTCTTGAATGATGTATAACATTCAAAAGTTTCCATGGCTTATATAGGTTATCTATCTACACAGGGTTTTTTTTTAAACTGCATGGTTTTGAAAACCAAAGAGTTTCCCAAGGTATTGCACTTAAAGAGTAATAGTTCAACACACACACATCTCTTACAGACAAATGCCACACAAAGAAATTCTTGCCTTTGACAAGAATCATCCACAGTTAAATTCTAGCTGCACAGCCCAAGTAACCATAAATGGTTTCGCCATGTAACATGACAAAGAACAGGATCATTTTGTAAACAGTATCACAGTATATCAGGAATCGTGTTATAATTTCTTCGCCCTCACCCCCCAGACCTATGGCTTTTTAGAGTTAGGTAAATCATCGCTTAATAAAACAGTGAGGTACTCTAAACAGCTGCCAGTCTGGTGCAATGAGGAAATTGACATGCATTAAACAGGGCAGTTATATCAGGCTGCAAAACAAACTTGAATTAACGGGTATTAGAATAGAAATGTTTTCTTCATGGTGGGTTTCATTCTTTTTTGCATCCTATTATGTTCTAATTATATGTCTAAACTTACATTAATTAAACACATATATACATTATTTAGAGGTCCTTTACTACAGTACTTTTGTACATGCTGGGTTTATTACTAAACTCAAAGAAAAAGAAATTACATAAGGCATATATATGTACAGTATCTCATTGAACTGCAAATGTTTCTCTTCATCTTGGGTCTTAAAGCTGCAATGCAGGCATCTCATTCAAAACTGTCTTGGAGGAATATATTTAAAAAGCTGAAGTTAACGCTTGGGACATGAACATTACTTACAGTCACTCCATTTGTTTTTGGCCCAGGGTAATAAACTTCTGCCCTTAATCTTAAAAACAAATTCTAAACCATATACCTGCATACAAGGACATTGGTTGTTTTTTTTCCCCAGTTGAAAAAGAGAACAATGATAAGAGAATATATGGTAAAATAAGGAATATTGCAGCTTTAGTCAAAATGTTTGCTTATCTTTTGGCCAGGCAGACATTTTAGTCCTTAAATGTATGTTCTTCCTTCTCCATTGAAAGGAAGATATGTTATTTTCTGTACCATCGTAAGTTCTAAACTTTGGACTCATTCTCTAAATTGGCCACATCGCCATTCCTTTCTGTTTGTTCTTCTTGGCTCTTGGCCTCCTCCTCAGGATCCATTTCGGCATGCTGGTCTAATTGGCTGGACACAGACCACGTAAGGGGCAATTCTGCTTTACTGGCCATCTCTGCCAGTTCTTTGGCACTACAAGGTGGTGTGTTGGTCTCATATGTTTCATGAAAATTGTTGTAATCAACTTCATAAAATCCATCCTCTAGGGTGAGGACAGGTGTGAACCGATAACCCCACAGGATCTCACTGGTAACGTAAGAACTTCGGGCTTGGCATGTCATTCCTGGGAAGAAAAAAAAGAAAGAAATTGAAGATCAAGATACCAGAAAAGTCTTCTATATAGTTTGTGAGTAAAGAGCTGAGGTTGAAAAGAATGCTGAACTCTGCAAGAGAGTAAACTATTTGCTACACTGAAGATCTACCAGGGTACAAAAAATGATGGAATTGTATTATGTAAGGAAAGCAGCTGGAAGAATGTTCCTTCAGGCTGCATCTGCACTGCAGAAGTAATCCAGGTTGACACAATGTTAACTGCCATGGAATGCTATGGAATTCTGGGATTTGTAGTTTTGTGAGATATTTAGCCTGCTCTGTCAGCTCAGATATCCCACCAATCTATAGATCTCAAAATTCCATAGCATTGAGCCATGGTGTCAAACAGCATTATTTCTGCAGTGTGGATGTCACATCAGAGTTTTCTTATATCTCACATATACATGGTATAATTATCAACTGACAAGCGACTTAAACACTCAGACCCATACAACCTCACAAATTGTGTCAGAAAATCTTAATAACATGTATGTCATGTCAGGGATGATGGGAGTTGTGGCTCTTCACCTGGCCTGGAACTCACCACCTGGTTGTGCACCACGCTGACCAGTTTTGGCCAGTTGTTGAATCTTTGCAAGAGTTGCAGAGAACTGGCTGAAGACCCCGACAAACTCTCCAAGCCTTCTCACTCTTGCCTCCACAGAAGTCTTCACCCTTCTTCACCAGGGTCCTGCTGGTTCTTGTAGCTTCACCCAAGACACCAGACAACTCAGTAGTCTTATATAAAAGATCTACTTTATTCTACTATATACACAGCTCCAAACAATACTCAACTCCTCACTCTCCAACCCACACAACAATCCACTACAACCCACAAAATGCATTGGGATGTATAGTCCTTATTATAGCCATATCATGGTGCCACCTACTGTGGTCTGCTTCCACCCAGTAGGCGTGTACATCATTCCCATTGGTTCTCTTTGTTCATCCCACAATTAATGATTTCATCATCTCAGCCTTGACCACTTAACAATTGTCAGGTGTGTTCAATTATCCACTTTGCAATTCTTGTCCTTGGCATTCAGCACTTGTTAATTGTCTTACCATTCACACCTGTGTGGTTCTCTATTGGCTTCTGCTGAGTCACTCTGACTCTCACATACAAGTTTTATTTCACTACTGTATGTCCCATGTTGCTTTTTCCTTAACATGTCAGCATGAAATGAGGTTTATTTTTCAATACTGAAAAAAGGGTCCCTGATGGATCCATGTACACTCATTCTTATATCGTGCAGTGCATCCACATGTACAATTTTGGCACTTTGATACCAGATCAACTGACATAGCTCCATTCTATGGATGCTTATGATGTATTATTTTTAAAAGATATTCAGAATCCTATGCCAGAGAGATCATACCCCTCACCAACACTACAAATACCAGGATTCCATAGGATTAAACCATGGCAATTAAGCCAAGACAATATCATTGTCCTCTTTTTCAAATGGAAAAAAAGCTATAATTGATGCATCCTTGTTGGTCTTTGTTCTGAAGTGGTATCTGAGTAATGCCTTTAAAAGAAATGTTATGAAAGTTAAAGTAGACCCAAGTTTACACCAGAAATAAAAGCACTTACAATCAAGGTATCATGGCAGCTGGTTTTATGGAACTGAAACTTTCCCCCCCTGCAAAACCCATAAAAATGGTTAGGCCAAGATCCTGTATTGGCAGACATAGTTATGACAAGGGAGTTCTGCCATCATAGCTACTTCTGCAGATATTACCCCTAGAAAAACCTACCTCTTAAGCTAGGTAGTGCCTAAGTGAAGGGTTTCTGAGCCACTGTAGATTGAAGCACTTGGAAAGGATGACTGCAGTGCTGTCCCAGAGTATGTCCCAGGGTATGTTAAGACAGGCAGCTGGAGAGATCCTTCAGGGTCATGTCACAAGTGCTTCTCTCAATGGAGAGGTCATTTACCTGCACCTGAGTCTACAGTGTCTCAGAAAGCCTTAGGCTGGAGTACTGCCTGACTTAAGATGTAGGTTTTGGGGGTCAAGTTTGGTCACTGATGGTCTTAAATGTGAATCCTTAATGTTATGAGATCATACCTCCAGCTTGCAGTCGCAGAAATACTGACCAGTATGCCAGCCATTCGTTCAACCAACTCACCAAGAAGGCCCTCTCCGTGTCCATATCAAAGATGTCTGCCATGCTGGTGGGACTAAGATAAATACTTGAGGATCTTAAACATTGGGCAGGTTCATATTGTATATAGAGTCCCCATTTAATGATGGTTCTACTCTAGCTGAGACTGATTAATAAGATTCAGACCATTTTTTCTTCCTCTTCTCTCTCAACAATTAGCATGCATGGCACTGGCTTCTCTCTCTCTCTCTTTCTCAACTATTATTGAATGGAGCATTTGAAAGGAAATGCATCAGCAAATGCTCCATGTAACTGTGCCCTTGTGATTTTTAGCAGTTTGGAAAAAAATCCTTTTTTGGATCAAAACTCTAGAATAGTCCAGCTACTGGCCATGTAGAACAATAACTCTTTAAGCTTTGGGTTTTTTTTAAAGATTAAAAGCAGACAAAAGATGTAAAAAGAAATCCTGATGAGGAAAACTGTGAAGAACCAGACTAGATGTGGCATTAGTCCTGTGGCTTGGGTATTCTTCTATTAGCAAATAGCTGTGGGTGACGGAGAGGGATGGTTTGCACATATCAGATGGGGAATCTGGCATGGCAGAACTTGGAGGGGGGGATGTGCAGGAGTGAAAGCAAAAAATTCCACACAGAACATAAATATGGTTTGAAACAACAAGTAGTCATAGCAAGATACAACCATCAGTGAAGCAGAATAAAAGTAGAATAATGACTCAAACTAAACCTTTATTCTTAAGGTCTTGTAGTCCTGATTAAAATCCCAGCTGACCACATTTGTTTCTCATGATGGGAAGAAAGCTGAAGAAATCCTGAAAACTATACAGCAACCCAGAAAACTAGTCAGGAATACCCAATAGAGTGAATGGAAAATCCAGTCTGGGGGTTTGTGATGAATTATTTATCTTAGAACTCTTTGCTGAGGCTTATACTAGTGCTCGGGAGACAGACATTACAACAGACTGATGTAACAAGTTGTACCTCTTCTCAAAATTATTGTGACCCTCCATTATAGCATCTTAGGATTTGATTATATATGGCAGATGAGAAGTACATACACAGCTGTCTGGTTTTATAGACGAACCAGTCATTCTCATGTGTGGAGTACAACTTTTATCCATTTGGCTGAAATGGGATTCTGTTTCTGTCAAGCAGGCAGATGTCTTTGTAAAACCTAGGATAGCAGTACAGCAGAAGTAGAAAATTGCAGGAACCTACAGGGCTACATTAGCCCCCAGGAGACCTTGGATGGTCACCCCCAATTAAAAAATAATGTTTTGCCCCCAAATTCTCTATAGGATGGTGTCTTTTTGCTATATTTTTGCCCCTCTGGACCATTTTCAGCCCTGGAGAGAGTATTCTGGAGCAACAGTGAATGTCCACCAGTCACTTACTATTTTTAAAAGCCCCCCCCCTGCCAAAAACGTACGTTGCCCACCTATGCAGTAGGGGGAAAGACAGGAAAATATCTGCCCTTCAGTTCATATCTCTGTTCCTGCGCCTGTTGCTGAAGTCCAGCCAACATCTGAGAAAGACTATTGCTCATCCTCCAGTATTTCATAGATGAAAACTGGGACACATGCAACCAAGCAACATCAGTGCTGCTTGGAGTCACTTCTGGGTCACCAGGAACACATAGATTCAGCCTGGTAAGTGAGGGCATCAGACCGAAAATTGGTCTCCTGGAGAGGAATACTTTGACATTCTGAAGCCTGACAACAAGGCAGGTAAAAATGGATAAGCTAGGGAGAGATTGGACAGAGAATAACTAATTCTCAATATAACATGCTCTCCAGCATTTCACAAATGAAAACTGGGACACATGTGGCCAAGCATCACAAGAGTTATGTCAAAGTGCCAAAGTTTATTGAGGAAAAACACACAAGAAGAGTCTGCAGGAGCTTGCTTTTGGTTCAGCCTACTGGAAAGGGTAGGATTCTATTCCCTCGTCTCTGCTCCTCCTATCATGTTGAGTGCAATTTGAGCCTAATGTTTGCACAACATTTGGAAGGCTACATTTCCCTGCAAGGGAGGTAAATGCTTGCCTTGTCTCTTATATCTTATATCCTTTTGGCAGATGTCAGTTTTCTGGCAGGTACATGTAGGTAGATTAGAATGGCCACCTCTTCAGCTATGTAATTGTAACAACAGTTCACAACAAATGTGAAGAGGTAAGTATATTCTTGATTTTCTTTCAAAGCCCTACAAGCTGTAAAGGCTGTGCTTGAACAAAACTTCCTTGTACCTATACAAGGAGTATTCCTGAGATCTTCAGAAAGGGATTTAGATTTCAGCATAGAGATTGAGACCCATGTCATTTTGGGCCTATGCCAAACTGGCTTGTTTTTTAAATCAGCAAATTGGAGTCTAGCCCAGAGCTTGGAAAATTTACTAAACTAAAACTTCCATAAATGCATGTTATGGGACTTCTTGAACCAGAAAGGAAGCTTCCAAAAGTCTGCTCCAAACCAGATCTTGAGACGTAGTGGAAAGGAATTAAAATTTCTGCAGACCAAATAGTTCCTGACTCTTCATCCTGAGGAGATCCTTCAGTTCACTGACATGCAGTGGCAGTTCAGTTTCGTATTTGCGGTACCGGACATTGCTGTTGCCATTTGTGGCTTCTATCAATTCTGTGGAGGAAAGTGCTTTGTTCAGCCAGACAGATGTTAATGAAACCTGATGTCTGGAAATGTAGCGTAAAGCAAAGACGTGCTCTTCCGCCCTAGATCATTTGGCTACATGGCATGCGGTAAAATCTGCCATTTAGTGGGGTCAGGCAGGCAGTTTAGTGGCAAGGCTGCTGCTTTAAAGTGAGGGGACAGAACAGCAAAATGGGTGCATGTGTTCAGATATGAATGCACTGAATGACAGTTTTCCAAGTGGGGAGCAGACTGCCAGAAGGATATAGAGCAAGGGGAGGCAGCAAATAGAATGAAAAAAGAAAGAAGGAAAATAGCCTGGTGCTTGGAAGCAATGCATTCCAAGTAGCATGTTCATTTAGCGGTAACAAGGACATCATGATGGCCTTTTTGAAAATACTGTAATGGCTGATAATGTATCCCTGAATCCTATTGGTTGGATCAACTAGAACAGATCCATTAAATCTGTGGGATTTCCACAAGGGTTGATTCAACAGATCTACCCTAGTTAGGCCTAGCAATAGTATCTTAGCTCTAATTATTATTTCTTTTCAAGAAACAAGTGAAGATTATTCTCTGTCTCTGATATTTACAGCAGAAATGATTGTGGGTATTTTGAGGATAACTGTACACCTCCCAAATTTTAGACTACTTCCTTATTTTTTAAAATGAATTTTAAAAAGGAACTAAAAAGTCATAGAAAAGTAATGAGCAACAGAACAAGTAAAGTAGAGACTGGATGATGGATCAAGTTAATGGAGAAACAAAGCAATGTGGAAAATGAATATTGAGTAACAACTTTTGAAATCTCATGTTCTTTTCAAATTGTGTTTCAAACTGAGCACAGGTCTGTCAGCATTTCAAATCAATGATGCTTTCAAATAGAAGTCTGTCCTTTGTAACACCACATAAATATTTGAATATATTTATCTCCCCAAATAATATTTTCATGCACCCAAGTTTACATGAAAAATTATTTGCTGAGAACTTCCAGGCCAGTTTTACTTTCATTTTTACAACTGAAAATGAATAGCAGCAGGTGAGGGAAAGGGGAATGTCATATTAAACTTATTTCAGATCACCTCCTCCTTTATTCCTGTTCAGCCTGCTGAGAATTCACTATGAATGCCTAGACACTTTCGAGTCTATTTTCAGAATCTTAAGGACTTAATATAATACATTATATACAAACTAAATATAATTTGCCAAAGATGAATGTTATAAAAACTGATAGGATTTAACGTACAGTCCTGACTAGTAGAGCTACCACTGGCTAGTTGAAGCTGTGATGATTTTAACTCCTCTGACCTATGCTCCATTCAGCAAGTCCTCCCCCCCCCCCCCCCAGAAGAAGACATCTTCCTGCCCAACTCTACCTGCAATTTTAGGGAACTTGCTTGGACTGTTTTAACTCAGTTTATCATTTAATCACTTTTTATGAATTTGATTATGTTTTTATGATCGGGGGGAGGGTTGGGAGATGGTTTTTTTTGGATTGTACCATGTTTTATGTATATACTGCTGTAATCCACTTTGATTCCTTGCGAAAAACCAGAATATAAAGAAATTTTATTGTTGTTGTTGTTGTTGTTGTTGTTGTTATGTGTCACAGGAATCAGGTAGTTAGAATACAAGAGCTGTTGAGTAGTTGATTCAGTCTAGGTCAGTCATAGCAGGATGACTGGAGAAGTAAGAGGGTGTTCAGCAAAACAGAAATCTGGCTAAAAAAGGCCAGGATGAAGTGAATCAGGATCATAAGTTGTTGCCAGTCCAAGGTCAAAAACACTAATACTGGAAAGTGCTGCTAGTTGCCAAGAAAGGAGGGTTGACAGCAACACATTTCCAGGGAGTGATTTGGAAGATTTATAGGCAACTGTTTCAAGATCCCAGGTGTCTAATTAGGTCAACATCTCTTACTTAACTTCTGGGAATGGCACAATCTTTCATTGTCTCCTGGTCATTTGATGAATGATGGCAAGTGATCTCTAGAGCCTGCATCCTCTTGCTAGAGAGCATGCCCCCCTTGTGTATCAACCCCCAGTTCCTCTGACTCAGATAGAGTCTTGTTATCAGCAGCTGCAGATTCCAATCCAACCTCCTTCTCACTGCCTGAATTGTCAGACTCTCACAAGTCAGTTATGACACCCTTCCACTCTAAAGATGCAGTAAATAAGTTAGGACTCCCTTCATCCTTGTCTAACTTTGTGCCAGTGTTGTGGCTAAGTCCCTGGGTTGAAGGAAAATTGGATCTGGCATAATGCAGCCCCTGGTGCCATTCTATCTTCTTCTTTTTTTGGCTTTCTACTGGCAGATCTTAGCCAGCACATTATTTTTCCTGGCAGATTTTGCTTTGTTGGCAGATCTCTGAGATCACCTGGCCAAAGAGGGTTCTGTAGATTTAGACTTATGCCTACAAACTGACACATTTTTGTGCTAGGATCATCCTCTACAGGGAAAATATATTTTAGGTAGACTTGCTAATGCAAAATACACAGTCATTTTGCTTTCAGAAACCCAAATTGTGGTACAAAGCAGCCTGCTTTTGTGCATTTTACCTCTTCTATGTGTCTCCCATCATATTTTTTTCTACTGCTGCCACTTGGTGATTATCTTTGAGAATTATGCATTAAGTATAATACCCTAAAAGGAGCTGGACAGACATCTCTGTGCTTCTGGACATGTCAACATGTGATAGGGAGGTAGGATTAAGAAGAATGATCTTAATCCCCTCTACCCCTAGAGGACTTTTGTTTGGGGGAACTTCTTAGGCCTTTTCCACCTTCATCTTTCTCCTGTACTGTTGCACCTGACAAAGGTCTTCTGTATCTCTCTGGTTTTGAGTTGAGTGTTGTCATCTTCTACGTATTTGGCAATAAAACAGCCATCCCGCAAATCTCTTCTGATAACATCTAATTTCACTTTCTGGTCACTTTCACCCATTTCTCTCACTTTGACCCTGCTACAGTCTTTGAGAATAGTGTGTTATTTCAGAGAGAGATAGAGAAACCCATGAGGAAAGGCTGAATGGCAGTAAACAAAGCACATGAAGCTATTCCAAATAATCACTGTGAGATTGTTGCCTGCATTGTCTTCCTGTTTTATATGGGTGAGTTATAGACCGTGATCAGTTAAAAATTGTGGTATAGATCCTCAAAGAGGTTTCTTTTTAATTTTAAAATAAAGTGGACCAGTATGTTTCTTTCCCTTCTCCTTTCTTTTAGTTTTTTAAAAGAGTTACAGTACTATAGTGTACCAGTGAAATGGCAGTTTTGCACTAGATAACTTTAAATTTAAAAAAATTAAAATTCAGAGAGGAGAAAATTTTTCTTTCAAACCACAGGACAACTTCAGCAAACCATTCCCTCATCTACAAAAACAAAACAAAACAGATCTGAGAAATTGCTATAAACAGTTGGTCGTTCCTATAGAATGAGTGGACATGGATTTCCTATTCAGTCATGGAAACCCACTGGGTGACCTTGGGTAAGTTACACACTCCCAGCCCCAGAAAGCCCTGTGATATGTTCAACGTAAGGTTGCCATACGTTGAAGGCAGAGCAGCAGCAGCAGATATTTAACCCTCATGCATCAGAATTAAGAGAAAAACATGCACGGAGTGAGTTGTGGTACATATTCTGAACTCAATGAAGATTTCAGAGGATGAAAGGTTATTGTACATTCTTCTACTTTTTGACCCCAGTGAGAATGCCTGGGTCCCTCTGAATGGGGTCAGCCAATGTTGCTGGATTATGGTTTTCCAAACAAAAACAGCAACAACAACCCCCAACCCACAAAAGAGTATAGATTTTTTTTGAGCTGCCGCAAAACAAAACAATACTGGCAAAATCCAATAGATTTGCTGGGTTTTTTGTTTGTTTTTTGTCTTTTTATTGTATGCAATAAGTGGCAGGAATTTTGAAATTTGTTTTTTAAAAACCTACTGTTCAAGTGACAATGCACAGAATGTTTGCACTGTAGATCTCACACTGTTATCAAACTTGCCAAAGCAATGCTAATGTGTGCTGTGTTGATATATACTCAGCCTATGGCTGAACGTGTCTATTTTTCATTATCCTAACATTATCTTGTCACTGCTATGTGAAAGTAATAGGTCACAAGATGTAATCAATTTATTGGTATGGCTAATTAATTAAAGCATTGTTCTTAATTTTTAAAAAAAATCCCAGTGTGATTTAAAAAGGCAGTTTTGCACATGATAAGGAGAAAGTGACAATCATTTTCATTGGATAATTCCAACTTCTTTTGTTCTGGGATTTTCTGGTAACATTCTGTTGTTGACATTCTCTCTTTTTAGCAGTTAACATTATTATGAATATTCTGTAATACCATAGCCACAGAGGGAATGACAAAATATACTTGTATCTAAGCAGTAGATGTTTTTCTGTATATCTGAATGTGCCACATATAATTTACCTGAATCTCATTTTAATTGAATTCAGCTAAATGAATGGATGCTAACTTCATCAGACAGCAATAAGAGATGGAAAGATTATTCTTTGAACTTACATTTTTGGTTGACCAAAATATTTATTTCGCAGTCTATGAATTTTACCATAAAGATCATTTGGTTTCTTTTTGCACTTAATAAAATGGGCCCAATCATCATAATGTGAAAATTACCTTTGTCGTTTGAGGGGAGGAGAAAGAAATTTAACTGTCAGCAGTGAGAAGACAATTAGCAGATTTCAGAGAGTCATTGGGACAGTTCAGACAGTGTTGGAAGAGAATAAATGGGAAATGATGGATAGATCCAGCTGCAGTAAACATATGGTGAAACTGAACAACAAATTATCAGGAGATGCTGAAGTGAATATGCTGAGATTAAGTGAGCGGAGCAATGAAAATAGTTTAATACTAGGTTTGTAAGATATCCTTTTAGGCTGATGGATATATTTCCCCATGTATTTGCTTGCAAACAGGAAAAATGTCTAATATATTGCAGCTAATTGTTTTAATTAGAATAAATAAATTCATAACTGTTCAGTATTTATTTGCAACTGTTGGCAAACTCCATCTCTGGCAACAATCTCTCATACATGGTCTTCTCATAGATGGGAATAGAGCGGACTGGTGGAATGGCAGACACACAGACACACATGACAGTGTACTTGCACATCTCTAGCATGTTGTGTCAGGAGCTCTGTACATGAAGATATCATTGTTTTCATTTGATAATTGTGTGCTAGTGAAGTCCTGGTTTCTCCTTAATCTGAGAAGCAAAAGGGTGTCACTAGCTATAACTAGTTCTATAATCAATAAGGCCACAATCCACTGGTGTACTTCCACCAGTGGAATTGGCATGAGGACAATTCTCCTCCACCCCCATACAGGGTAACCCAATACCCCACCTGCAAAGGAGGACAAGGCACCAGAAAATGTAGGACATTCAAGAAAAATATAGGACATGACAAAAATCAAAGCTAAAAACACTAATCTAAATATAAATTCATGCTTCCTAGTCATGCTCAAAAGGGAGGACATTTTGGAATTCCTCCTGGATAGAAAGTTGAAATGGAGAATATGTCCTAAAAAAGGATATCTGATTACTCTATCCCTATAGCCTCCCACATGCTCTAGAAACTTGTTCTTGAGGTATGGGAAACTCTCTGGAATGGGTTTCAGACACCACAGAGGACTGTGGGGCAAGGTAAGAAAGGGTGCATCTGCACTGTAGAAATGATGTTGTGTGACATCACTTCAAGTGCTGTAGTTCCATTCTACGGAATCTGGGGATTTGCAGTTTTACAATCCTTCTTTGCCAAAGATTTCTGGTGCCCCATAAATCTACAGATCCTAGGATTCTGCAGAATGGAGCCATGGCAGTTAAAGTGGTGTCAGATGACATTATTTCCACAGTGTAGATGCACCCAAAGTTTTGATTCTGCTGGCAGAAATAGCAAGATCAAGCTGAAGTACACTGTTGGATCCTGTTCTAAGGCTGGGGTTGCAGGGTAGTTCTGACAGAGAATCAGGACATTGTCCTCTAGTAAGAATTCTGCCATTGCTTCTAATGAATTTTTCCTCAGTCTCCCAATTTCTAGCATGATAGTACTGTAATGTAAAACTTCAGCTGAGTATTTAGAAATGTAATGTAGCAAAAGGGGCAGGCAAAGTAACCAAAGGAATGCAAACACAGCAGATATAAGAATTCTGGGTGTGCAAGTTTTTCAGTGTCACTCTCTGCAATGGTAGACATTTGGGAACAGAAGAAAAAAAATCATTGGGAGGCAGAATTCTTATGGGGGGAGCAATGGTCTTATTCCTCCCCCCCCATAGCTACATCCCTATAAATCTGCGGCATCTGTACTGCAGATGTTGGAGTGTGGCTCCCCCCATCCCTGACCACAGGCCATGTTGGTTCCTTATGTTCTCCCACTGCTACTTTAAGGACAGGTTATTCTATTCCTTTGAAAAGTGGGGTTTAGTTATTTATTTAAGGACTGCAAAGGGATCTTGCAGCACCTTTGAGATTATCTATGTAAAAGAAGTTGCAGGATAAGCTTTTGTAGATTTGGTCTACTTCCTCAGATGCTTGGACTGTTAGCTTCTCTTTTTATGCCTGTCTTAAAAGCAGCCAAGAGTAGAATAAAAAAGTTTTACAAAAGCAGGCGGAGTAAAAAGAAGATCAAGAACTGAACTTCTTACATGGAATGCTCCCTCTCACGCAAGGGTGAGCATAGTGTCACCCAGCAGGTTTCACGGCCAAGTGGGGAATCAAATCTTGGCCTCCAAAATCATAGTCCATCACTCAAACCATTACAGCACACTGGCTTTATTAAGTTTTAGATATATTTTAAATTGCTTTTAAGATTGTGTTTTTAGTAGGATTGTTTGTTTAATTTTTTTAAAAAAAATTCTACTGATAGTTTTCTTTGTACCTTATTTACATTGGATGTAAGCCACCTGTGAAAGGAGAAAGGTGGGATATAAATTAAATAAATAAATAATGTAAATAAATAAATAAATAAATAATGAATACTTGCATAGGTTAACATGTCACAAATCTTATATTCCTGCTTCAAGCATGGTTGGTTACTTTTGTCTAGAAAACTGTAGAGATAATTGAATCCTATTTTTAAAATCTTTGGCACCTCTAATCACAAGGAGAGCCAGTATGGTGTAATGGTTTGAAGGCCAGACAGATCAGGAATCAAATTCCTGCTCAGCCATGGAAAGGGACTGGGTGACCATGAGCAAGCCACACTCTCTCAGCCTGAGAACAAGTCAAAGTCAAACCACCTCTGAACAAATCTTGCCAAGAAAACCCCATGATAGGTTCATTTTAGGGTGAGCATAAGTTAGAAATGACTTGAAGGCACAGAACAACAAACCCCTAATCACAAGGTGTTTGGTTTGTGTGTAATTCCCTCGCTATGACTGTAATGCAGTAAAAGCATTCATGCAGGTTCTCAAAAGTGTGTATGTGTGTGCAAATAGAGGGATGACTTTGTTCCTTATGTGCCAATCCATGCAACTCCCACACACTGTTCCAAGTATGTGGAATTTAACAACTTGGTTTTAAAATTGTTCATTTTCAGTTATCATGGAAATATATAACAGTTTCTTAAGCTAGCAGAGGAGACAGTGTCATTGAAGTCGAGCCAGTTATGTGGGTGTAAGATGATTAAGGTGGATGCGATGTAGGAGGAAAAGGAATAGTATTTTTTGTTAAAAAAGGATTCTGTTTCTAACATATTTGCATTCTCTCCTAGAAAGGTTTGATTTATTTTTATTATAAAGATATCGCCAGCAATAAATCTAGGGCTTAATTCATTGTCACACTACAGTCTGAGCACCTAGTTACAGCGACACCAAATATAAAAATCGTGTCTGGAAACGACCAAATCAGAATGTAGGTATTTCACACTCTTAATTGGCACTTGTTCTACAAAAGTGCAAATTTGTGGACAGGCTCTAAGGCAGTGGAAATTTTTCTCATCTGTAGTGGATGATACAACTTATAAAAATAGCTGCTGCAGTTTTAGATGATGATATGCTTAAAATCCTATCTATTGTCTGTAAAAGCTAGGAAGGTAGAGCTTGATGTCTTACTTTCAAGCAGTATCAACTGCAAAAATACGTGTTCTTAAGGGGAATGTGTCAGCCAGCAACTGACAATGGTACTGAAAGCTTTAAAAATGAAGACACAACTTGTTAAAATTGTTTGAAGTATTTTTTTTATTAAAAAAAAACCTATCTGATCTTCAGGTGCTGGCTTCTGACCACTGCTGGCACTTGCCTTTCTTGGCTTTTCCTTCTATAGATATGCCACATATTCCTTTATTTAATTTGTTTTGTTGTTGTTGTTATATAACTTTAAGTCAATTCTGACTTATGGTTTTCTAAGCAAGAGGTATTCAAAGGAGGTCTGCCATTGACTTCCCCCAAGGCTGAGAGAGTGTGATTTGGCCAAAGTTTAATTGGTTTCCATACGTGAGCCTGAGTTTGTAGAGAGGAAAGTGTTGCAGATACATTGAAGTTATAATAAATAAATAAATAAATAAATAAATAAATGATTTATTATTATTATCCCTCAATAAACTGATCTTCCTTCCTTCCTTCCTTCCTTCCTTCCTTCCTTCCTTCTTTTCTTTATTTATATGCCACCTTTTTCCCAGGATGGACCAAAGGTAGCTTCCACAACAACAAATAATGTCATGTGAAGTTGAAGGCTTTCATGGCCGGCATCCATAGTTTTTTGTGGGTTTTTTGGTCTATGTGGCCATGTTCTAGAAGAGTTTATTGTTGATGTTTCACTAGCATCTGTGGCTGGCATCTTCAGAGAATGCATCTTCTAGAACATGGCCACATAGTCTGAAAAACCCACAAAAATATAAATAATGTCACAGAATCATAGATTATAAAAACTATAAACAACGCCATGTTTGTTACTGGATATATTCCAATGTAAGACTTTTGTATTACCACAAAAAAAAAAAAAAAAAAAAAAGAAAAGAAAAAGAAAGAAAAAAAATCGATATAGTACCTACAACACTGAAATAGGACAGAAATAATTTTTTTGGTATACTACAGGAAGTGATGCTCACTGTAAATCATTTTCACTTGCTATCAAATTGTCGTCTGCCTCCTGTCAAAGAATCCATCTTTTAAAAATATTCATATTTTAATGCAAGAAATTTCCTTCCCACTGAGCCTGATGGGAGGGGGGATATATATAACAACCATTCATTCTTATGATGACTGCTGTGCTCACATAGCATAGCAGAAATTAACACCCTACCATATCATGTCACCAGTAGTATTAATCCTATGCAAGAAGGACATATATTAGATGACAAGGCACATGGCACTGGACTATATCTCTGTAGCCTCAGATCATGCATTCTTTTATAAAAGCATGGCTTTCTGTATGTTTTTAATAGACAACACTTCATTTTAATGAATCAGACCATTGGTCCAGCTAGTCTGGATACTGATTATCAAGACTAATTGGCAGTAGCTTTAGGATTTCAGGCAGGATTTTTTACTGGCCTTACCTGGAGAATCCAGGAATTTAACTTGAGGATATTCAGTTTACAAATTATGTGCTGTTCCACTCAGTTATGGTCCCTTCTAATGCACAGCTGATATTACATAAATGTATTCTGACAGAAATGTCAAGGAAGTTAGGTCCAAAACACACTGCAGAAATAATTCAGTTTGAGACTGTCCTGGCTCAACGCTAGGAAATTCTGGGAACTGTAGTTTTGTGAGACATTTAGCTTTCTCTGTTAAGACAGCTCTGGTGCCACAATAAACTACAATTCCCAGGATTTCCTAGCACTGAGCCAGGGCAGTTAAAGTGGTCTCAAACTGGATTATTTCTGCAATGTGTTCTGCACCTAATTTTCTTTCAAAAATGTCAGGTTCTTTTCTCTTTGCAAAAATAAAATTGACTTCTTAGTGAATGTCTCCCTTGTCCAAAATGCTTGGGACCAAAAGTGTTTTGGATTTTGGATTATTTATTTATTTATTTTGGAATACCTGCATTGGCATATATGCACATAATGAGATATCTTGGAGATGGGACCCATGTCTAAACACAAAATTCATTTCTGTTTCATATACACTTTATACACATAGCCTGAGTGTAATTTTATACAATATTTTATATTGTATAGAATATTTTAAATAATTTTCTGCATGAAATAAATCACACAGGAGGCCTACCATGAGTAAATTGCCATGAAATCATCTGAAATCATAAAAAAGCGTGATTGGGGTTCACACCTCTGTATGCTTCTCTCATCAGTAAATTGTCATGTCGGCACTCACTTGTCCCATGAGTAAAGCATCCATGGAGCTGTTATTGCCAAATGACAACTCCACGGACAAGCATATGCCTTGGTATTGATCTACTGATGGGAGAAGCGCATGCGGGTGTGAAACCTCGATCATATTTTTTTCATGATTTCAGACAATTTCATGGTGATTTACTCATGGTAAGCCTTCTGTGTTATATTCTCCAAAGTTTGTATATTTTGAACCTCACTATTTCAGACAGGTCTTTGAAAGATTTTGAATTTTGGAATTCTGGATAAGGGAGACTGAACCTGTATTCCCTGAATGCCTGGCTGTGGGGAATAGGAGAGAGCCATGGCACTCTGGGAAGGTGGCTTGAACAATTGCCTGTTTCATGGTATAGGCATTGTCCAAGTTATCTGTCTCAGAGCACTTTGGTTCCAAGGGTTGCTTTCCTCCCTTATTCAAGAACTAGGTGGCCTGGAGCCTCCGCATGCCACTGCTGCCACCATGTTTCTGTTTTTTCCCCCTTCTTGCTGCTGCCACCATCTTTGGTAGATGAATAAGAGCTTAATCAATCTGTCATGTATGGCCAAGATTTTCTGAATGAAATGGTCAGTGGGGATTGGCATTGACTTGTAGGAATTTGGCCAGAGGGAGAGCATGGGATTTGCTGTTGGCACAGAATGGAACATAATGATAATCTTAGTCTTCAGTTTTTTTTAAAAAAAAGAGGCTGGTGCTTACTGGTAAGATGAGCTCCAAAAATTCTGGACAATGAGTCATATTCAAAATTAATCCTACCTAGAGTAGACCTATTGAAATAAATAAGACAAGTTAGTTATGACTAATGTGCCTCATTTTTATGGGCCTACTGTTAATAGAAATAATGGTGAATTGAGCCCAATGGTAAATCTTCTGCATGAATGGGGATTTCAGTGGCCAGTTGGGAAGATTTCAGTGCTCTGTATAACCAAAGTATGCAAATCTGAAATTGTGCTTAATTTGCATTTATAAAAGGAGAATTTTTGCTACCCTGACACAGAATGTTCCCACTTTTTTGAACACTGAGTACAGACAGCTTTGATGATGACAATTAAATACAGCTGTTTATTAGTACAGTACAAAGTCAGAAGGACAATCATCAGCCAGTCAACAGGTTTATAGCTAAAAGTCAGCTCACTTTGCATAGGAGTAATCTATCTGATAGCCTCATTTAGTATCTAAATAGCATTCTGTGTGCACACTTTACTGCTATTCAAACACTTTCCCCACAGCTGGTGAGCATGGCTTTTTAAAAAAAAATGTAACCATAAACCCTTCTGCAAACATTGCCTTTTGAGCTGTCAAAAACATAAATGAAACTGCAAGCAGATTTAGATGATTAGCAGTAAGGAAATGAATATATCTATATACAGTGAGCCCTTGGTATCCACTGGGGTTTGGTTCCAGGATCCCACCATGGATACAAAAATCTTTGGTTAGTCAAGTCCCATTAAATACAATGGCATAGTAAAATGTTGTCTCTTACACAAAATGGCAAAATCAAGGTTTGCTTTTTGGAATGTATTATTTTAAAAATATTTTCAAGCCATGGATGGTTGAATCCACGGATAAAGAATCTGTGGATAGGAGGGGCTGACTGTAGTTAATTTCAAGTTTTTAGCTTTTTAAAGCTTGCATGTTTTATTAGTAAACAAATAGAAGAGTCAGTATGATGCAACACTTTCAGGACAAACCAGTTTAGAAGCCATTAATGGCTTGTGCTCCAAGCAGTAGGGCAGACTAGGGACCCATCCTATACTGGTGGGGTGAACCTTCCTGCATGAACCCCAGTTTCAACAGGAACAGAGAAGCAGTATGAAACTCCTGGCTCCATCCAGATGCAACCAGGGCCCCATTCCCACTGGCCTATAACGCAGATCAGGATGTGAATCATGGGTGCATCGTTTCCATTTGAGCCCGCATTTGACCCACATTGCTCTGATATCGTTCCCATTGGAATTAGAATTTGAATCGAATTTTCCTGAAAAACCTGAATCATAGGTCGATAAACCAGTTTTAAAAAAACAGCAGCTTTTTAGCGAGTTTTACTGTGCCTCCTGAGTCTGATTTGCAGCATACGAATGGGAACGAAAGGGTGTCTGATTCGGGAACCTGGAGATGGGAGGAGCAGCACTCAAGGGGCTGGCCTGGGGGTATCACCCTCTTTTTCTCTTTCTGCATTGCCGGCACCATTTTCTTCTGTTCACATAGCCTTTCCGCCAGTGGATTGGGAAGCAGGGTAAGGCGATCAGGCTACATTGAGCTCCAAACACAGTAAATACATTACTCCCCCTGCAACCTCCCCTCTGCTCCACATTCATAGACCGATGTGTGAGGAGAGCCATTGAACACCATTTTAACTATTATTTTTTATTTTTTATTTTTTTTCTATTTTGCCTCTGCCTGAGCACCTGAGTGCCTGAGCAGCAGATAGGCTTTGCAGTACATGCCTGCTTGATCGCCCCCCAGACAGCCCAGGGAGCAATGGGGCAGGCAAAGGGATTTGGGGTGATTAGAGGTTCCTCTTCTCTCTTTTCCAAAGGGAGTCTGGGGAGACATAGAAGAGCCTGGACGCCAAGGGATTTGAGGGGAACAAAGGCTCCTCTTCTCTCTTTCCCAAAGGGAGTATGGGGAGACACAGAAGAGCCTCAGATGCAAGGGGTTTAGGACGAATAGAGGCTCCTTCTCTCTTTCCTGGAGGGAGTCTGGGGAGATACAGAAGAGCTTCGGATGCAAGGGGTTTAGGACAAATAGAGGCTCCTTCTCTCTTTCCTGGAGGGAGTCTGGGGAGACACAGAAGAGCCTTGGATGCAGCCGATTTTCATTGGCTGACCCACGCCCCCAAACCCTAACAGAAATGGGAACGGGGAGCAAAATAAACCATGTCAAAGTATTTAGAATCAGGTGATGACACTTGTGATGTCTGAAGCCTACAGGCTTGATTGACAGCTTGCGGACACAAATGGGAACGGGGAGCAAATTACTCCGCTTTAAAATACAGTGATTTAAAATAAATGGGAATGGAAACAGGGTCTAAATAAATCAAAGTAATTTTGCCCCTTTTTGTAATGGAAACTATGGAAAAAATGTGAATTAGACTCGGAAAATAATCTGAGTCAGAATTGCGCCAATATAAGCCGTTTAATCTGCCAAGTGGGAATGGGGCCCAGGTCTATTGCCTCTCACACAGTGTGTTGGCCTGAGGCTACAGATGTTCAGACTATCACTGTTGAATTACAAAGAACCTTGCTTTCTTGGGAGTGCAGTTGATGGGTGGCAACTGGCAAACACAAACAACAATCTCCAGTTTCACTACTGGTACTAAAATATCTACTCACTCATATTTCTAGTCTGGGGCCAGTAGACTTTCACATACCATTTTATTTATTTTGATGGATTGTTGTTGGTATACCACTGGCCATGTTAGCTAGGGGATTCTGGGAGCTATAATCAAAAAATGAATTATTCCATACTTCAATTGGTACTGAATCAGGCAATTAGGACACAGCTAGTCTTGTTTAACCATATAAAATATAACTCTCTATGTGGGTTCCCATCTAGAATGTAACTGGATTCTATTTTATTTCCCTCCATTAATTATGTAAGAAGAGGACTACAGGAAAAGAAATTTCACTTAAACTTTAGGAGGAACATCCTGATGGTAAGAGCTGTTTGACAGCAGAATACATTGCCTCAGAATGTGGTGGAGTCTCTATCTTTCGAGGTTTTGAAATGGGGGCTAGATGGCCATCTGTCAGGGGTGCTTTGATTGTGAGTTCCTGCATAATAATAAAAATAATAATAAAATTTTTATTTCTATCCTGCTTTTTGCCAGGCAATCAAAGTGGCGTACAACAGGTTAAAATACTTCCATATATACATAATGCCCCCCCTTAAAACAAGATTAAACAATGTAAGATTAAAAACTACATATTAAAACTGACTGAGCTAAATAAAAATAATCATGGGCAGAGTTCACTGGATGGGAAGTCTTATTTGTTTGTGCATGGCAGGGGGTTGGACTGGATGGCCCTTTGAGTCTCTTCCGGCTCTATGATTCTATGAGAAGCAGTGTCAGGAGGTGCTAAGGGACTGCCTGGTTGCCTTTAACAAACAATAATAACAACAAACACACAAAACTGTTAATGCCCCACTTCATATGGCATTCTAGTGTTAGGGCTGGGCTGTTGATCTTTTCAGTTTGCTTTAAATGTGCATGATTTCCATGGAGTATAAATCATCTTCTTGTAAACTTTATTCATGTCTGCCCAGTGCTTTGAACCAGTTTGTTCTGCTCAGTTCTGTCAAAGTCATAATTGCAGTTCACTGTAATCATCACCACCTCCGAGCTGTAGGTTGACGATAATATTTTACAGTTTTTATTTCTTGGCAGCATTCTCAAAGCAACAAGTCTTTCTGCAATACAATCTTTATTGGCCATCAGTGCCTTGCCTTGACATTTTAACAGGTGTTTGTGGCTGCCTCTCCTTTTCCTAGGAGCACACCTGGTTTTTTTCCATTGTTGTCTTGTGCTCTGCCTTTATAAATTTTTCATGAAATGCCCTTCTATACACTCAAAGCCTATTAATGTTTTTATTTGGAGGGAACAGTTTGTGGTGGATTTTTACATGCTTTTTGTTTGGTAGAGTCAGCTCCATCTGTATAGTCCAGATGGACATAACCTTGAATTTGGTCATTTTGACATCTTGTTCTTACAAAGTTTTTGTTCCTCTGCCATAATCGGTAGGTTACATTGCCAACCGAATTGAGCTTTTTGGGGTAGCATTAGTTCAATTCTTCCTGAGAATCAGAACTTTGGTTCTTTTTTTAAAAAAAAAGGGAGAGGGAGAGGATTTCATCATCACTATCATTTAATTTTATGGTATCATTCAGAGCTGAAGTTACTTTTTGAATTACAACTCTTTCCATAATGCCCCAGCCACTCTAGACATGTTGGTGATGATTTTGAGTACTACTTTCCCCCAAATCGCTTTTCCAACATCTAGGATCAGCATGTTTCTGATGTTATAAAATGGAAGCATGAAACTTCCTGTAATGGTGTGCTACAAGTGGAGAGTATTTGGAAGGAAAAATGTCTCACAGAACAACAGCAAGATGAATATAAATATTTGTTGTTGTTGTTGTGTGCCTCCAAGTAATTTTTGGTCTTGGAATTTGACTTATGGTGAACCTAAGGCAAATCTAGTATACGGTTTCTTGACAAGTTTTTTTCAGAGGGGGTTTGCCATTGCATTCCTCTGAGGCTAAGAAAGTGTGACTTGCCCAGGGTCACCCAGTGAGATTTTATGCTTGATCAGGGAATTGAACCTTGATCTCCAGAGTCATAGCCCAATACTCAAACCATTACACCATGGTGGCTCAAACAAATATTCTCCTTCTCCTAAATCAGATTGTTGATCCTTCTACCCTAGTACTGTTTACTCTGGCCGAGCAATCTCCAGCTGCAAAAAGAGGTTTTTCTGAGGTCCATTGTCGGAAATTATTTGCTCTTGACATAGAGTGAATTCAGAGTCAATTGTTTAGACAGTTCTGTGTGGGGAAATCCCAACATTGGATAAACATGAAAATTTTAGAAAGTCTGACATAATAAAGTATATCTGATTTCTGTGACAACATATAGTTAAACAAACATGCACAGTTTATTTGCTTGAACTATTTTGTTTGAACTATTCTGCCAGCCAAAAACAGGTACAAATGTCAAGACAGTAGGTCCTTGGTATCCACGGGGCTTTGGTTCCAGGACCTCCCATGGATACCAAAATCCCTGGATGCTCATGTCCTTTCATATACAACAGGCTAGTAAAATGGTGTCCCTTATATAAAATTGCAAAATCAAGATTTGCTTTTTGAATTTTTTTTGGGGGGGAGGGGATATTTTCAAGCCACAGATGGTTGAATCTGTGGGTGCAGAATCCATGGATATGGAGGACTGACTGTATAGTGGTTTGAGTGTTGGAAGCCAGAGTTTTAAACCATATTCAGCCATGGAAATCCACTGGGTAACCGTAGGCAAATCGTACCCTCTCAGCCTCAGAAGAAGGTAATGGTAAACCAGCTCTGAATAAATCATGCCAAGAAAACCTATGATTGGGTTGACTTCAAGTTAGAGTTGGCTTGAAGGCATATAATAAAAAGTGTCAACATACAACAAGATACTTCTCATTTGCTATTCTAAATCTCTCTTAATGTCTTATTGGCCAATAAATCAAAATTTCAAACTGTCATGGGGGAGGGGATACGTTTTTCCTGGAAGTAGGGTGGGAGAGCAGCCAAAAAGAAAAAAAAAAGCAATGCCTAAGACAAAAAAAAAGTAGTCATTTATTTCTGGCAATCAGCATTTCCTTTTACTTGGCTAGCAATTTCATGTGGAAATAATGCCATATTTCAACATACTGTTCCCTGGTGCACAATTTTTTACCTTTCTTGCACTAAGCTGGATATACTTGAAAGTTAAGTCAGGGTCATATTCATGGATTTATAAATGCATACACAGCACATTGTATTGACATGGTTTCTACTGACTCAGGTCAGGGGCTAAGAAAATCTGTGTCCCAGGTTTTTTGAACAATATGGCTATCATGTCAGAAATACAGTATTTTTCAGTTCTCCTACCCAACCACGAGAAAAACATGGTAAATGATTTATCTCTGTCCCCTCCCCTCCTCATTCTTTTTGCTATGGCATGTTCCAAGGCCACCTAAATCCTGCTCCATTTTATTATTTTTTGCACCATCAAGTTGCAACAAGAACAAGATTAACCCTTGGACCTGATGATAAATGCTGAAATATTTCTGCAGGTTATCTTTTGTCTCCTTACACAATTCAGTATCATCTTTTAATTTTTTAGAAGAAGTTTTAAATTACAGAAAACATGCAGAAAAGAAATGTTACCTGTTGCTTCCACCATTCCTTCTAGGATTACAACTATTTCTAATTCCTCTTTGGGTAATTGGGCTTTGGAAATCTCCCAGAAAGGACTCTGTTGGTTTATTTCATGGCTGATGATCAGTGGTGAAACCAAAAACAGGCGATCGTCCCCTGTATAATAACCCACATTGATATCTGTCTGATTGAGTGGTATAAATTCTCCCTCTTTTGTCTGTTTAGACTTGATCAACTTGGCTCGTATTGATGCTTCCACAATGTGCGAATTCCTAAGATCCCCAACACGAAACATCAGACAGAGCTTTCCATCTCGCATGGAAATGACAGCATTAGTAGAAAACACCAAGGTTTCTGCTCTCTTCTTGGGCTGAGAGATTTTTACAAACATACAGCCAACCATGAAGGCATTAACTATAGATCCTAAAACAGACTGAACTAAAAGCAGGATAATCCCTTCAGGACATTTGTCTGTGATGACCCGATAGCCATATCCAATGGTAGTTTCTGTCTCTATGGAGAATAAAAAGGCTGAGACAAACCCATTGAGGTTACTGACGCAAGGGGTCCATTTCTTATCCCCTATGTGCTCCATATCTCCTCGGATGTATGCAATTAACCACCAGATGAATCCAAAGAACAACCAAGTCACAGTATAAACCATGACAAATATCAAAAGGTTGAATCTCCACTTGAGGTCAACCAAGGTAGTGAAGATATCAGTCAGGTAACGATAAGTCTCTCTTACATTTCCATGGTGAACATTACACTTTCCATCCTTCCTAACGTATCTCTGGATTCTTCGCTTGGTACATTCTTTGCTTAAGTGCTTTGGCAGATCTTCTCTGGCTTGTTTTGGCAACTTTGGTGGATGAATTGTAACAGGGCTCTCCACGTCCTGCTCCATTGAGTCTCCTTCCAGCACATTAGCTGCTATTAAAGAAAAAGAGAACATGAATACAGGTACTGAGGTAAATTAAACAAGGACGATTTATGAGTACATCAATACTCACTATATCATTTATGTAAAACAACTGAAGTTTTTCTTGGGATACTAAAGCATCAATAGCAGACTTTTAACAATGAAAGGACCAATGTGGGCTGTATGATTATGACTAGTTAACTTTTATTGATAAAGTTCAAATAAATAGCCTATTTCATTTACATTTTTTATAAATGATATATGCTATTATTGTTTATCACAATTACTTTTTTTTCTAATTCAGTCTCAATTTTCCTATAGGAAACTGAGGGTATGTAGCTCCCCATTTGACAACAACTTTTTGAGGCAGGTTAAGCTGAGAGATAGTAACTAGGGCAGTTTAACGGTTGACCAGGGATTTCATTAAGGGCTGGTCCAAACTCTAATCCAGATGTCTTCTGAGAAATAGAGTCAGCCTTCTGCATCCATGTATTCCACCATCTATATCTTGAAGATATTTTAAACATATACATTCCAAAAAACAAACCTTGATTTTGCCATTTTATATAAGGGAAACCATTTTGCTATGCCATTGTGTATAACGAGACTTGAACATCCATAGATTTTGGTTTCTGGTGGTGGATGGGTGAATTTTGGAACCAAACCCCAGCAGATCCAAAGGGCCCACTATAATGACTGTGTAAATGAGCACAAAAGATTGGCTGTGGGTCTGAAGGCTCTAGATTGAGAAGAAACAAAAACCAGGTGTTGAAAGACGTTGTACTGATGCACTATTTGGTTTTTAAATTTCAAATACAGAGTGGTGTTTTAAAACAAGGATGGGCTTTCCAGGTATTGCTGAACTGCATCTCTCAGCATTCTACAACCATAACTATGATGACTAAAGCTTCTGAGACATGTGGTACAACAGTTACATCTGAAGGGGCACATGATTCCTACCCCTGTTTTAAAACATATATTTTAATCATTAGTCCTTTCTTAGTCTTGGAAATAGAATAAACCCACAAGTCAACACTGGAAAGTAACAGTACTTTGCAATGGCTGGAGAGTTTAGGAAGACCAGAGTTCAAATCCCTGCTTGGCTGTGGAAACTCATCTGGTGATCTTGGTTCAGTCACATTTTCTCAGCCTCAGAAGAAGTCTATGGTAACCCGCCATCAAATGAATCTTGCCAGGAAAACCTTGTGATAAATTCATCATAAGGTCACCATAAATCAGAAATGACTTGAATGCATACAACAGCAAAGTGACAGACATTTATGCTGGCATCTATGCTAAATAAATATTCATGTTGAATATAACTAAAAAATGCACAGTATTTCACATTACAATACTAATTCCTGGCACTGTTTGACTAACAGTTTGACTAACATAATAGAACAGGAAACTGCAGAATTATTAAGGTTGCCATGGTGGTTTGGATGCATCCAAAATACATCAGTTTTGTTCTATTGGCCACCATTTTGCCAATAAGTGACAGACTCTCCAATAGACACTGGAGATCAGGGTTTGATTCCCTGCTTAGAAATGGAAACCCAATGGGTGTCACTGGGTGAAACATGCACTCTCAGCCCTAGAAAACCCTATGGACTTTATCATATGGGGAAAATTGGGAGATTTAAACAGCAAAAATCATGTGAAAATCACGCAATTGCGATTAACATTTTTACCTGACATTGCGATTAAAGTTCTATTATCATGGGAATAAACAGGCAATAAACAGCAACAAATCATTAGTTTGTTGCCTGTTTATTGCCTATTTATTCCTGGGATAATGGCCCTTTAATCACAATGTGTGTGAAAATCCTAATCGCAACTGTGTGTTTTTCACACAATTTTTTTTCTGTTTAAACCCCCAATTTCCCCCTTGTGATAAAGTCCAATGATAGGTTCTCTATAGGGTTGCTGTAAGTTGGGAATGACTTGAAGGCACACAAGAAGAACAAAGTAATACCAAAAATACCTGTGCATTCTCTTGCAGTTGTGTACAGATAGAAACATATGCTTATCTCCATGGACAGGAGGTCTTTCTTATACTGCCATACACATGCATATGTATCATCAGTTTCTTTAAATGTCTACTCCACTGAGACATCATATTCTTTTTCTCTCCCAGCCTCTTCTCACAGCTTGTCCACAAGAGACCTGTTTATGAAATGTTTGACAGCAGATGGGAGGCTAAAGTTCACATGATTGAACACTTCTTTCAATAAAACTCAGCCCAAGAAATTTTGCTGCTTCAGATGATGAAAGACAAATCTCCCCTTGCACCATATTCCCTATACAAAACCCAACCAAACTGATAGCTGAATGTTGCTTCAACACTGATGAAGGAACAGAGTACCCTACTGCATTTGGGGACAGCAAACAAGACCAGGGGAACCAGGAAAAGTCATTCTGGCATACATAGCTCTTCCTTCAAAAACTTGATTGTCATTCCTTACTTCCCATCATTTATCACTCACTCTAGTGGTAGAGAGTAGCATCACTAGGGTTGGCATCACCTGGTGCAGTAACTCATGATGCCACCTGTCCGATAGGCCTCCTCTCATACCATACTATACAGAAGTCTTAACAATGTTTTTTGTACTAATGTTGCTCATTAATCATAATTCCTGTATATTACTGAATTTGTCAATAGTTGTGATCTAAAAAAACCACCAAACTTTAAATTTAACTTTTAAATTATGTACAATATTATATGCACAGCCTAAATGTATTTATATGTATATAGTTTTATATGGTTAAAATGAAATTTTGAAAAGATGTGATATTTTAAATGAAAATTTTAAAAGAATTAAAATATTAAATTTTAAAATTTTAAAAATTTAAAAGAACCTGAGGCCTCTCCTTTCTCCTCCCACTGAGGCTCTCCCCACTTACACCATCTCCAACATTTTAAATTAAAAATGTAAGCAAACACCAAAGCTTGTTTCTGCCAAATGGCTGTTGTTTGGGGACCAGTGGTGTTACCCCTACCTATGGTGTCACGTGGTGCAGTCTGCATCCCCTGCATCCCTCTAGTGATGTCCCTGGTGGCAGGTCCAACCATACAACCACAAATCAGCATGCCAAGGAAAATGCTGAACTGAGAATCTTGGGAAAAGAGTGCCTTTTTAGGGCCATCTAACAATGCTTTCCTCCTATAACAATGCTCCCTGTCTTCACAGTGATTACTAAGCCAAGTGCAGCCTAAAACATTTTGCAGACTGAAACAGAGCAGCAAATGATGCACTCACCATATCAGGATGCATGGGAGTGAAAGCCACATTATTTTGGCATCTGAGGCTGCAAATTGTGCAAGCGTCTTCCTTTCTTCCTTCCTTTAAGGCCCGGAACAGATGCGTCAAATGTGCTGTGCTGGCACTGATACTAAGGTTAGGGACCATGCACCAACCACATGGTCCCTAACCCTAGCACAGTGTGGCGGCGGAGTAATGGCTGCTTCCGTCCATACGGCCATTGCCATTTTGATGTAAGGGATGCACAGCATTCACATGGCACCGCACGTTGCTTCTGTCACGAGTGCACCAGTGGTGCACTCGCGATGTCACTCTGGTGCCCCAAAAAGAACCCAGAAACACCAGGTTCTTTTTATTCTGGAGGGATGGCGTGTGGTTTGAGGGCTGCGCCGGAGTTAAAACGGGCTTTCTGTACTGACCCTAAGTATACAATAATAATTAATTAATTAATTACAAAGACTCCTAAATCGGCTATCTGAGCTGGCTTCCATAGGTAGGGCTAGTCCTACCAGAGTCTTTGACACAAAAGTTTTTAACACTAGCCTCCCTAGCTTCAATTTTTGCACCAGTAGCCAATAATGCATGATGTAATGGATAAATCGGAAGAAAAAAAGAAACCTGTACAGAATGTATTCTGTAGCAAGTTGTTATAGAGAACAGAGCATTGATGTTTTTTTTAATGTGGGAACAGATGCTAGAATGTTGTTTTTATTTTGTGGCTTTGTTTTTCTATAGTGTTGTTAGAGTTAAGCTTGCAAAAAATTCTAGACGGAGGCAAATTGCTTCCAAAAGGACGAGCTACTTAAAAAAAAAATGTCTCAGATCTTTTTGAGCTGTCAAGCACATACCTGCCTTGTTTCACCTATTTGTATCAAAGTAAGGATAAAACTTCTGCATGCATTGAAATTCAAGCAATATCCAGATATTTTACACTATGTTACATATATGAAGTGTAGTCAGAGAATAAAATGGGCTACTTATTAGCATGGTCACAGATAGGCTTTTGAGTGCTGTAGTTTCCAAGTTTGTTTTTTCTTTTTTCAGATAAAGCTGCATATACAGAGAAATTTTGAACTATGGAACTATGGTGATTCTGACAAGCCAGTATAATTTAATATACCTTTACTTGTACTACCTCCTCTCATACCTTTCTTTCATTTTGTTTCCCTCCAGTTAGTTGTTGTTGGTGTTGTCATTATTATTATGGTTTATTTATAACACTTTGTAACTTTGCACAGCATTGTACATAGTAATCAATTAAAATAAAATACAATAAAATAGTTTCGGTTCAGACAAATATTAAAGGCACTACAATACTGTAAGTAGTGAATATTAAAATGCCAAAGCATGCAGAGAAACAACCAGGGTGCAGTGGTGATATAGGGTTGGCGTCACCTCCCCCCCTTAACCTCCTCCCATACCACACCTTACAGAATCTTTAGTAATGGCTACATCTGCACTGCAGAAATAATTTGGTTGGATACCACAGTGCTCCACTCTGGTGCCGCAACCAACTACAATTTGCAGAATTCCATAGCATTGAGCCAGGGCAGTTCAATGGGATCAAACCAGATTGTTTCTGCAGTGCAGATGCAAGGAATGTTTTTTGATGTTACCCATAAATTGTAATTCCTGTATATCACTTAATGTAATGGTAATAGTTGTGACATAAACAACTAGAAAATTAAAATTATACCTTTAAATTACAATATCATATGCACAACATAAATGTATTTACATGTACATAGTTTCATGTGGTTAAAGTGAAAATTTGGTAAGATATGATTTTTTAAAAAATATATAAAAATTAATTTTTAATTAAATATTTTTAATTATTTTTTTTAAAAAACTGAGGCCTATTCTTTCTCCTCCCACCAAGCTTTGCCTCACTCACACCATCTCTTGAAACTTTTAAAGGGACATAGGCAAACAGCAAAGCCTGTTTCTGCCAAAAGGCAGATGTTTGGAGACATCTGGAGACAGAATGTACCAAGTAACACCCCACTTAGAGTGTTACCTGGTGCATCCTGCCCACTTGTGCCCCCCAAGTGATGACCCTGCCAGAGTGCACAAATATGTGCAAGAATGATAAGTACCCCATGTTAATTAAGCACACTAACTCACTCTCCTAGCAGAAACCCATACAAACGGTGTATGTGAGTGTTTGTACTTGTGAATGTGGGAAGGCAGGGGAGGAAACAAAATGTACTGCAAATCTCCAGACTGGAGAACAGCCTTCACACAAAATACAGTCATACCTATCTAATGTCTTCAAGTGTGGAGGTGTCCACCAAGTGTTGACAGTTTAGATTCATTTTGACAGGAGAAGGTATTGAGGATATCTGGTGGTTTTGTGATACCTGTTTATTTATGGAGCAAAATATGTCTGGAGCAAACTCCTAGAGCAGAGCAGAGGATCTCTAATTTTGCATACTGTCTTCAAAGAGAGCAATTGTACTATAAGGAAATTTTCCCTTCAGCAAAGCCAGAGCTGTTTCTCTCACACACTCTTTCTCACTGTTCCCATCTAACTGTAAACATTCATTCCATCTCTGTTCTCTGTTCTTTTTATACTAATTTGCTGTCTGTATGATTTTTAACACTTTTACTCAGCTGTCTGGTAGTGTGGTCTCTATTGTTCAGGTTAGTTGATAACTGGTGTGCAACCAATCCACAAAAAATGTCACATTTACAAGATACAGTTGTAAAAGAGCTGTAAAGATGAATCTGTAATTGGTTGACAGATCAAATCCAGAAAGTGGGTTTTTATAAATGGCTTGGATGATGGAATGGAGGGCGACAAATCTGCAGATGACATCAAATGGGGGGTGAGGGGATTGCTAGTGAATACTCCAGTCCAGAGGAGTCCTACTCTGAGCTGCATCAACAGGAGTATAGTGTCCAGACTGAGGAAAGTAGTAGTACCATTCTATTCTGCTTTGGTCAGATCTCACCTGGAATACTGTGTCCAGTTCTAGGCACCATAGTTCAAGAAGGATGTTGAGAAGCTGGAACATCTCTAGAGAGGGCAACCAGGATAATCTAAATTCTGGAATCCCAGTTGTATGAGGAATGAATTAGGGTGCTGATATGATTAGCCTAGAGAAGAGAAAGCTGAGAGGTAACATGACAACTATCTGGAAGTGATATCATGCAGAAGATGGAGCAAGGGTGTTTTTTGCTGCTCCAGAGACTACAATGCGAACCAGCTGATGAAAATAACAAGAAAAGAGATCCCAGCTAAACATTTGGAAGAACCTTTTTTACTATAGGAGCTGTTCAACAGTGGAATAGATTGCTTTGGAGGATGGTGGACTCTCCATCTTTGGAAGGCTTTACATAGAGTTTGGATGACATATTTCAGGATTGCTTTAGTTGTGCATTCCTGTATTAGATGGCCCTTGTGGTCCCTTTCAAATCTAATATTCTGTGATTCTATGATTCTGGGATATACAACTGATAAAAGAAGGAAAAGTCAGAAAGGACAAGAGGATTAAACACATCCATAACTAATATGCCAGCCCATACCACCAGTTGTTTGGCTCTTAGGGACAAGATAGGAAGCAGTAAGTAGGGCATAGAAACCTACCACTACCACTAGAACACATTTGGTCTGTCTGGATGAGCCCATAAGATTTTAAGATGCTAGCTTGGGTCCCAGGCTTTTGTCTTTGGCCCCAGATACAATGGAAATGTGGCCCCATTGAAAACATATCTGAAACTGAATTCATCTCTTGGGCTAAAATGTGTTCTCTACCCTTGCTCTAACCACTATACAATACTGGCCCCTCTCCCCATTAATTAAAAAAACCAGAGATCTGAAATATGTAGTTACGCCATAAAAAGGAAGCATTGTACCCTCTCCCCAGAGTGAACCAGCCTGCTCATACACTCTTATAGGAGAGTTTGACAAACTGATATATTTTAGACTCATCCTCATTTCATATTGATGTATGATCTTTTCAACCTGCTTACCCTATACATCTTAAAATATATCCAGCACAGCTCAGCAGGATCACAGATAATTCAAAGCTTCTACAGCTTTATGAATTCTAGATAGAAAAAAAGAGTTCTTTTTTAAAAAAAGTTTCCCTGTGCTTTGGTTGAAATAAATCAACTTGTAAAATTCAACTTGGTATATTTTAAGAAACTATGTGGTTGGTTTGCTATCCTGAACTGAATGTGCATAAATAAGGGCTGTTTTATTTTTTTTATAGTAGGGAATACAAAATGGAACCAATTTTATCTCTTTGATACATTGCCTTTTTCCAGGTACAGGTCAGCTTAAGATATAAACACCATAAAGGCACCAAATCTCATCTAAATTTGGAACTAAGCAGGGTCAGCCATGGTTAGTACTTGCACCAACCCATACGTACCAGATGCTGTAGGCTATATTTCAAAGGAAGGAACTGGCAATTTTGGCAAATCCATGTCTGAATATTTCTTGCCTGAGAAAACGCCATGAAATGTCATAAGCTGACAGGCCACTTAAACACACACACACACACACACACACACACACACACACACACACACGTACGTCAACCTGCATGTTCAAGGGAAAAAACAAATAAGTTACAGTTTTCTGGAAGGGCACTATTGTGAAATATGGTGTCCTTATTTGGAGTTTCTACAGATCTCTGTCCACTGAAAGACAAGATGCCTGAGATGCCTAGTATTCTTTTTGACATGCTAATTTTTTCAGTCACTGGGAAAATTACTCAGTGGCTGGAAAATTACTCTGAGAATCTCTCAGGCAGTAGGGCCATTGGCCTGCTGCCTGAGGGATTCTGGAGATGGAGAGGAGGAAAGTAACTTTTACAAACTCTACATAAGTTTTCTTTCTATGTGGAGAATCACGGAAACATGTAGCATTCCACTTGTATTCTTTAAGACAAGTAGAAACAGCAGCTGATGTATTGTGCAGTGTTGTGTGGATGAGACCATCTACATGTGTGATATGAGTTGTTACAATACTACTATGCCTGATCATGAGGAAGAATACTAATTCTGAGTGAGGTGACCCTAACTGAAAGTAGGACAGCCGCACTAAAAAAGTAATAGGGCTCCTGCACATTTAATAGTCATGAGGGAGAGAGAATGTATTTATTGTTTTTTGTGGGGTTTTCAGGCTATGTGGCCATGTTCTAGAAGAGTTTTCTTCCTGATGTTTCGACAGCATCTGTGGCTGGCATCTTCAGATTTCTTGAAATGTCAGGAAGAAACTCTTCTAGAACATGGACACATAGCCCGAAAACCCCACAAAAAACTATGAATGCCGGCCATGAAAGCCTTCGACTCCACAGTGTATGTATTGTTCTATTATGTTTATATCCCATTTCCCCCTTTATAGACCCCAAAGCAACATACACACTTCTTTCTCCCGCTTTATCTCCATAACAACCTTGCAACGTAAGTCAGGATGCAAAATAGTGAACAGCTCAAGATAAGTAAAAAATGTTAGGCTTAGTGGGACCCGAACCTAGGTCTCTCCCATTCCAAAATCTGTTCCTCATATGTATGTTTTAAAGGCGCAGGATAGAGTCCTCTTTTGCATCTCTAATGAGAGTGGAAATGGTTCTTTGGATTCTAAGTAGAATTTTGTGGAAAGTATATTTGACAATGCCTGTAATGTCTATAAAAGCTGAGCTGTAATAAGATGCAAATCCGTAATTGGAAAACTAACTTAAAAGTAAGATTAAATAATAGTTCTTTGCCAGAGAGTTTGATTTTTTTTGTTCCATGTTCATTTTATATGTGTTTACTGCAGAAGCTGTTGGTTTTCAGGCAAATATCTAGTGCTAAAGTACCTAGCAAACGTAATCTGCCACTAGACACTGCCTTTCCAAAGACAGAGAAAGGGGCCAGGGAGATGAAGCAGATGGTGTTCTCAGCAAAATGACATTTGACACACCTTGTTTACTTCCATATATTTACCCTTGTTGTCTGCTGCTCATACATAGATATACCCATCTTCAGGTTCTGCAAACAACATCTGGCAAGCCATTAATATAACAGCTGACTGTGATAAATTTCTATTAGCTGCCACTGACTTTAGCATTACACGGTTGACCTGATATTGGGCAATCAAACTCTCACTCTCATTCACATGGAAATTTCAGACAAGTTCCTGTTGGAAGTACCACTGCGGTTAAATAGCAAGTTCATCTTGCTTTTCATTTATTTGATCAGTTGTTACAATACTGCTATGCCTGATTACTTTCCATCTGAATTTCCCACTTTTCCTTCATTGACTTTATTATTTATTCATACATTTATAGTTGTCAGTCTTTTTTTTCCCTTGAGGGAAGTTCTGTAGGGAGGTTTTTCCCTGTCACTGCATCTGAAGAACATGAAAAGGCTTGCCTGCTGATTCTATGCTTGGCAGGTAATAAAGGCAGGTACACAGAAAAATAGGAAGATGCCTTTAAGCAGGTCATGCTATTCATACATCTAATCCAGTATTGGCAGTGGCTCTGCAGGGTCTCAGGGAGAGGTCTTCCACATCACCTACTAACAGCTAGTGGGAAACCACTTTCAGGCAAGGAATGAATTCAGTTTCAGAGAATTTCTTAGATGCCATATTCCAGTGGTGGGTGAAAGGGAAGGACAAGAATTATCAGCATATTTTAATTCAAATCCATAAACAGCTTGGGACCTCAATATTTCAAGTAGTGCCTCCCTATATACTGATAATATGTATCTGTTGGAGGGATGCTCTATGTCTTATTGGGGACAATATGCTATAGGAGGACTTAGGGGAAGGTCTTTTTTACTGTGGCACCCTGGTTATAGAATGCCCCCCTCTTAGAGGCTAATTGGTGCCAATATTGGAGTCATTTCAGTTTCAAATTTAAAAAATGGCTTTTTATTATAGCAGTGGTTCTCAAATATTTTATCCTGGTGACTCCTTTTACATCTATATCTAGACATTTTCCCACCCCGCACTTCAAATAGGAAAAAAAAGTTTGTTTGTTTAGTATGCATATTTTTGTTCACATATTAATATGTATCCATATTTTAACATCTTATAAAGAAATAGATCTCTACATTTTATAAAGAAATAAACATAGAATTATTCCAGCAAAAAGGAGAGAGGGGGGATAGGAAGGGAGGGCTGTTGTGTTTTGTTTGAAATATGTATGTATAAATGTTAGATTTTTATCTATATGATATGTTATGGTTGGAATAACTAGATTGTTGGCAATGTTTGATATATGATATAATTTTATATATCTAATAATTTGTAAAAAAAAGTATTAAAAGAAAATAAAAGAAATAGTTCTCCCTCTCTTCTTTTTCCTCCTTCCAAGCCTCCAAGTGTCCTCTTTACCTTTTCTCTTCCCTTCCAGGACAGAAAACATTTGAGAAGGAGAGGAGGGGAGATTAGGGTCTCCAAGTCTCATACTCCCCTTGAGCAACTCTCATGCCTCCCTGGGGGTACTGCCTCACAGTTTGAGAACCATTATATTAAAGCCTTAGGCACCTAACTGATTTTTTAAAATCTAACTAGGTTTATGTTATTTAAAATTCTTTTAATTGGTTTAAATTTTTTAAATTGGTTTGCACTGGCCTGGGGTTGATTTTAGGGCTCAGGAGAGTGGAGCGTCCACATGTTCCCGAGCCTTACCACGCACCACTGGTGCCATCTTGGTGTTCCCCCATACAGATGGGGCATGCAACGATGATGTCCATGTGGCACAGTGCCCAAACAGCGCTGTGCTGTGCGGACATGATCAGCATGTGTGAGCACGCCAATGGCATCCCACGGACACTCTAAAAAGAACCCGCCAGAAGTGGGTTCTTTTTAGGGCTTCCAGAGGCGCCATTTGGTTGCAGCAGCCTCCATTGAGGGCAGGAAGGAGTGGTGTCTTGCCGCCCCTTTCTCTCATTCTATCAAGCCTCTAAGCTTTAGGAAAGGCATTTCTAGCATAGGAAAAACCAATACAGATGTTTGGAAGCCAGCGAGGAATAGTGTCATGAGGGAAAAGGCCATCTGAAGTAACCCAGTGGGCCTGATTTATCTCCAGGGCCTGAAATTCACAAACACTTTACTACTTGATTCTTCTCCCCGGAGATGCCAGCAATGGTAGCTGTGATTTTCTATATACAAAGCATATGCAGTATCCCTGAACTATGCTCCCTACCCTGTCTGTTTGACTGAAACTGCATGGGACAAGTCACAGGGAGATATAATTAGGATGGAGAAATAGTGGTTAGGGAAATGGTTTAGTAACTTTGCTACTTCCCTTCCAATAGTCCCTCACATGAAGTGATGTGCAGAAAAAGGACCATCATGCTACACATTTATTTACAAATATTTACATAAATACTTATTTTATACCCCACTGATCTCCCATTATAGGACCCAAGATGGCTTACAGTATTAGTCTAAAACAAAAGATAGTTAAAATGATATAGAGTATAAACACTGATTTGAGTTTTGAACATTGATTACTGGTTTGAGTGTTGGACTACAATTCTGGACAGGGTTCAATTCGCCACTCAGCCATGGAAACCTACTGAGTGACTCTGGGCTAGTCACACATTCTCTGCCCCAGAAAACCATTTGATCGGTTCTTCTTCTGGTCACCATAATCTGGAAATGATTTGAAGGCATACAACAACTCTCTCTCTCTCAGCAATCCTATTAAAATATTTTAAACAGGTTAAACTACATTTGTATGCAATGTATACCAAAATTGCTCCAGAGAATTTCCCAGCCCTCAGCACAGGTTTCTGGAGTGCATGGGGGACTGCAATGGGAAGCTTGCTTTCACCTCTCCCAGATTTCAGTATATTCTTGTGTTCTGCCAGCAGATGCCTAGCATCAGATATTGCCTAGTTTTCTTCTTTATCAAAGTACATTGTTATATGACTATCTCAAGGATAAAGAATGGGCAGTGTTCTGCCTTCCTTTCTAACAGAGAAACACAATGAAAAGTCTGGAGGATGGGGGAGAGAAAGCATAAATCATATTTCTAAATGAGGGATATAATAACATGCTTGTTCACAACCAAATGAAGTACACTAAGAATTTTGAAGTCGTCCCCTTTAGTGTTGTGCTTATTGCTTTTTTATTAGTCCTTCATCTTCTAGTAGTCTGTCTGATGGGAAAGAGAGCTGTAATTAATTTCCATATTCTGTTGGGCTGCTTACTGTCCTTTAAATTACAGGCCAAGATGGAAAATTTCCCTTTGTATGCTTGTACCTCTTATTAACCTTTATAACATTTTTTTATATTTAGGAAATATATCACGGCAGTTCTCTTGCACTCTCTCATCTATAGAGTTGTTTGTAGAATTAGTTCTTTATGAATTCAGATGCCAAATGACCAGTCTTAAATTTTGGAATGCCAGTGTTCTTTATGATAGTTCCTGTAGTAGTCAAAAGTCCAAGGACAGTCCAAAAATGCAGGCAGATGTATTGATTTAATTTTTCTCAAAGTCATCAAAATATTTGTGGTAATTTTCATCTCTATCAGGATCAGGTCACTTGTAAAACTCTTTGATTTTAATTACTGTGTAACAGCAGAGATAGCTCACAACAATAGTATGCTATTGCTGGTGGAATCCTGCCCTCTCCAAGATACTTTAAGGACCGAAGGTAAACTCAAAGAGAGCAGGGATGCCCAAGAGGTGTGGCAGATGATGCCCTCATCTCTCCTATTCAATACATCCCAGTGTTTCAGCTGTGAGCTCTGAGTCCACTACAACAAAGGAGCTGACTGATTTGCAACACATGAACTAATGTGTAGAACATAACGGTAACTACTTTTTGAATTTTGCACTTTTCCAAATTTTGCAGTACAGCTCCTGTCTCAAAAAAAATGTACGAACAGAAGAAAAAACTGAAAATTTAATTTGTCTGGATACTACTCTCATGCTTCAGAAAGACTTTCTATGCAGGGGAAAACACAAGACAAAATAAATGAGTGCTTCTTCCCTGATAGAACTTTTTTGTTGCTCATGATTTCAACTGTTTTCTGATCAAATGCTAAATAACCCAGTAACCATTGGTAACTAGCTTTGTGATCTGTCTGAGAAGCAAAACTTTGAGAGGTTCTTCAGTCGCTGTTCTCTTCACTGCATACAGAGGAGAATAGCTGGACGTGGGGAGGAGAGCAATAACCGAGAAAGTTTCAAGCAAGCCAAAGTCCAGGATTCTATTCTGGCTTTATGAAGGATGTTTTGTCATAAAGTAGCCTTTCTCAGTGTGGCACATGCCAGGTGATTTACACTACAACTCACATTAACCAGCATGACCAATGGCCAGGGTTGATGATAGTTGTAGCAAAAAAAAAAAAAAAAAAAAAAAAAAAAAAAACCACTCAGAAGATGCCGCATTGGAGGTAACTGCCATAAAATAATGTTTATAATTTATGGGGGCTGGGATGCTGTGGGTTAATGTATCTCAGGAAAATATCTACAATTAGAAGCTGTGGTACTAATTTGAGGCATCGTGGAGAATTTAAACTGCTGACTTGTATCTGGTGCCTGGTGAGTAGCTGCTTGCTACTGCTCCTTCCACCTTCAATAATGTCCCAAAGTGGTGCTATGTCAAGTACTCTGAGCAATGTGGGAAACTTTAGATCATGGCTTGTAGCTGCCAGAAGCCTGGCATGAGAGAATCAACATATGTTTTTCTGCTGTTTGAACCTGCTGGAGCCCTGGCAGCTGTCCAAGGAACTGGTGTTGGTACTGCCATGAAAACTTGTTAGGAATACTGTATAGCTTGTTAATAGCATTGCACAGTTGGTAGATGGTTCCATGGAAGAACATTCAGAACTCAGAAGATGACATAGTCCTTTCATTCTAACTGCTAAGGGGAGGTGATTGATGTAAGAAAAGAGTAGGCAATTGTGGCTCACAAAATGCTTTTGGTTTACTTTTAATTCCCACCAGCCCTAGCTGGCATAGTCAGTGGTGAAGGATTATGGGAGCTGCAACCCAGCAAAATGCAGCAAGTCACCATTGCCCACTTCACCCCTAATATAAGGGTTATGTATGAAAAGCTAAAAGTAGTTTGGGACATTGATGCAGAACGAGAGGGTGCTGAGACTTAGGACTCTTCATTGTATACAGAGGAGAATAGCTTGGAGGTGGGGAGAAGAGCAATAACAAGGATGTTTCAAGCAAGACAAAGTCCAGAGTTCTGTTTTGGCGTTATGAAGGATATTTTGCTATAAAGCATCCTTCCCAAATGTGGTACATGCCAGATGATTTACAGTACAACACAAGTCCTGTTTCCATGTTAATGAAAGCAAATGCATACATACTGGTTTGGGAGGAGGCCTTAACACACGTGTATCCAATTGTGGGATTAGGCATGTTGCAGCCGTGGATGGTCCCACACTCTCTTTCCCAGACTGTTCCTTAATCCCATCTCCCTGCCTTTTTTTTTGTGCATATGCAAGGAGGGGGGAGAAAGCGGAAAAAAGGGAGAGAAGCAGCCGGGGAGGGGGGGGGGGGGGGGGGGGGGAAGAGGGAGAGAGGAGGAGACTGAGACAACATGACTGCCCATTCCTAGAACTGCAGCTGGAAGCTTATTGTATGGGAGGGCTAATGCAACAGATGTACAATTGGAAGCTGTTGATGGGCTTTGCCCAACAATGAAAAAATGTGCCACAGCCATGAGTAGACTATAGAACAGCTACAGATCAGTCAGGACATTATCTGATAAAATTCTACCATAGATGCTACTATCTTGCTTCAGTTCCACTTTTCTATCCATGCATGATAATCTCCTTATTTGAAGTCTGGAAATACCCTTCTGTGCAGGGCAGTAGTTCACAATTTTTTTGGGACTCCCAGAATTTCTGAACTTTGGCCAACCTGGCTGGGACTTCTGGGAGCTGAAGTCCTAAACATTTGAAGGTTGAAGTCCAAAACTTCTGGGGGTCCAAAGATTGAGAAACACTGGCATAGGATCTCTCCCGCTGGGCACTGTATATGAGGTAATAGATTTACTGCCTGGTAAGAGGGTGTATGCTGCTTGGCTCTACCTATGTTTTGGTTGTACTTTTGTAAATTATTAAATAAACCAGATATTGCAAAAATGTGAAGAAATCCCGTGTGTTTAGGTAGTGCTTCCCTCACAACCTTGGAACCTCTCATCATTTTGGAAAATATGGATTGCATAACAATACTCAAGAAAAACTATTATTATTAATGTTGCGCCTCGACAAACTTTGAAAAGGCAACTGACTAAATGAAAATCATATCACCAGAATCAGGACCTAGGGTATGTCACTGTCCTTTTGGATACACCTAAAATAAAATATTACTACTGGATTCCAGTAATGGAAGAAAGCTAAAATAAACAAGCAAGCAAGCAAGCAAGCAAGCAAGCAGCCCAGGAGATGACCCTGTTAAGGAAAATACTCTACTTTCTTTATCAGTATTATATGACATTATCGGCTTTTCTGTTAAACTTTAAAGTATTTCCTGACTGTGACTATATTTTTAATATCGAAACTGCATATTCTTTGCCTACTGATGTATATGGGACTGAAGTACTAAATACACATTTTTTTCCTAAGCACTTTATTCTGTGAACATTCTGATCCACAGTTCCAAATAGATTCATTGTGACCTGTGGCAACCAAGGACTTGGGAGCTCTGGTCTTAAATCAGAATTTAATAGCTTCCCAGGTCTTTAGGGGATTCTACACTTTAGCCCTAGCAATATGCAGATGTTCCTTGTCACTCTCTCCCATAAAATTGAAATGATAGCTGTGATCCTGGATTGTGAGATGCAGCTATCAGACATAACTGTAATAATTTTCCACCCAATCCATTGTTTCTCAGCTTTAGACCCTCAAAGCCAGGCATTTCCTGGTTAATGGGGATTGGGGAGTGGGAAGGACAGGAGACTAGCTTCCAGCTATTTTTTGATAGCTGGATGCCCAGCAACAGCCATTTTCATGGACATTTGGGCATCCTCTGGAGGCCCTTGGGGATGATGTTATTGCTCTGCATCCATCTATAGGAAAATAGTTATATGCTTGACTGCTGCTCCACCTGTTCCCCAGGAAATGGGCAGGGTTGGGGGCAGCAGTGGAGAAGAGGTGTGTTTTGGGGGAGGGGAGATGCTAGTTCTTGTGCAGTTGGTAGTGAATTCTGATTTCCACAGAGACCGAAAAAGTGAGTTTCACTGGGTAAGTCTGACCTAATGCCACCATGATTCACCAACCATGTGCCAAATAAAATCTATTACCATTCTTAGAGGGAATCCAAATGGCTGGCTTTGAAGTGTTGCTTTCCACATTGTTCCAAGAACCTTTTCATATCATTTATATCTCTTTCATTCTGTGTTCCTTTTCCAGACCATTGTTGGTCCATGTTTTGTGGGCATTCTTCTTTATTCTACAGTGTGTTGTTGTATGCTGTTCACTTTACTGCTCCAATGATTGGTTTTCACTGTTTTTTTAAGAGTGTGGATCTAACCCATCTTGCTTTGCCGTATCTCCTGACTCATTCCTCCTCCAGAGCAGACAGTCCTTAAACTCAGCTTTCCCTACAGCCTTTCCCCTCCTTGAGAATGCCAAGGAATTAATATTGTCAGGCAACTGTAGAAACAACTATTGCAACTTTAAAAATCAAAGTAATGTTGCCAAAACCATTTCAAAGGAAGAATCTTCTTTTTATCAACATCCTCAACAGGAATACATGATTACATGGATATATATCCTACTTTGACAATATATGTATATGATACTTTGCATAAAACAACTTTTACAAGCTAGATCTTTTGACATGTAGTGCTGTCAGAAAGGTTTTTCGCAGTTTCTTTTCTAAATCATCTGCAAAATATGCTCATGCAGTTAATATTGTTTGGGATCAGAAGAAGTGTAGTCAAGAAACTATTTGACTAAGATCAATCTTTTGGAAATCAACTTTAGTCATCCCCAAGTACTGGGTAGCTTGTAAGGGTTTGGGGGTTAGTTCTGCAAAACAGTTTGTTTATTTTTTATTTATTTTTTAGATTTATGTTCTGTCTTTCCACCAAAATGGGATTCAAGGAAGCTCTTCAAAACATGGCCATGCAATGTTGTTTTGAAGAACCTGGTTGCTGAAAGCCAAAATCACCTCCCTCTACTTTTCTAAACTAGATTTTTTTGAACTACAACTGCCATCATCCCTGATCTATGTCCCTCCTTCAGGCAGGCATATAAAACACAATATATAATCTTCCTTTAAGGTGGTCACTTGTCCTATTGTGTAATGTACTGCTCAACACTATGATATTAAAGGCTGGCAAACTCTTAAAATGAAGAAATGTGTAACAATATCAAACAAACAAACAATCTGTAGTTTCACACTTTCTTCAACAGCTATGCCCTTTCAGTGCCATGCTAACCTGATATCATGCCAGGGGGTCCCTGTTAGAATACAAAAAAATCAATCTCATGAAGAGGAGAGAGGCAATGTGATAGTCATCATTAAATCTTGGAACATTTTCCTATACAAGATGGAATGAGCTTGTTTTTTCTTACCGCAGAGGACAGAAACTAAATAAATGGAATAAACAGATTACATGGAAGGACATTCCAACCAAATACGAGAAAGAACTTCCTGATGGTAAGAACTATTCAAGAGGGGAATAGACCTGTGTTTCTCAGACTTTCTCATGTGGGCGACTAGCATTTCCCCCATAATGTACCCAGCATATATTTGTGCCTTTTGGGTCCAACGGTTTCTTTCTTTCCTGGAAACTCTCCATGGACTGGCAGCCAATCTCTCTATCAAAGCTCCAAGAGCCCTCACTTTGAGTAGCACTGGAACAGGTAGCCACAGGAGGTACCACAGTATCCTTTGTTGGAGAGATTAAAACATGTCTACCTCTCAAGGGTGCTTTAGCAGTATAATTCTACACTGGGAGAAAATGCAGGAGTGAAGAATGTTCATCTGCTTTACTCTACAATACCCACCAGTTCCATCTACTGCATCTGTAATAGAATGTGGGAGTTGAAGTCAAAATCAAATGGAAGATCAAAGGCTCCCCATTGTTGTTGTTGTGTGCCTTCAAGTCATTTCCAACTTATGGGGACCGTAAGGTGATGCTATCACAGGTGATTCTTGGCACATTTCTTCAGGGGAGGGGATGCCATTGCCATTGGCATCCTCTGAGGCTGAGAAAATGTGCCTTGCCCAAATTCACTCAGTGTGTTTACAAGATTTCCCACCCCACTCTAAAATATGCTTTTACCTGCTTCACACACACACGTCATTTTAAAGTTTCTTTCACACTACACAGTTACAGCATTTTTATACCAATTAACTGTTATGGCTCTATTTTATATAATCCTGGGATCTGTAGTTTTGTGTAGTGCTCAGAAGTCACTTCTAAACAGTCTACACACCATCAATGTACAAACCCCAGGATTCTTCAGATGCAGCAATGGCATCATAATGCTATAACTGTGCAGTGTGAAAGAGACTTCAGACTGGGACCTCTCTGTCGAGAACCCAGAGAATTGCTTCTGAAATCAAATGGCAGTATCTTATTGCTTATACTGCTTGTGAATTGGTGTACATTGTTGAATCAAATTGATGTTTAGAATAATAAAAGGAATGGAGAGTTGCTGATAACAGTTGATTTTCATCTTAGAGAGATTAATACCTAGTGGTGACACACTTTTGCTAGGAAGCCAAATGATATTTCAACTCATAATTATTAGAAAAAACTAATACAATGTAACACACTGGAAATGCATTAAGGTATGGTGCAACAACTATATTTCTGCATTATGTTGCAGAGAAGAATCCAGGAAGAACATGATTGCTTATATTATTTCTATTTAGGGAAACATTTTCTAGTTACATAATAAGAAAAAGATGGACCAGAGAGATGGAAACAAAAGGAAACTTGGTAATTTGTTACGACTCTGTTTTAAAGGTCATCAGATCTTCCTGCCATGTGCTACATGGGTTTATTGCATATGGGTTTATTGTTCTTTGCTAAGGATATTCACTCTTTTCTAGTTTAGAACACTTCCAACCATACTCACGCACATATTTAGCATGGAGGCCTGTGTTAATATCCTTTTTTCAGTCTTTATTTGCAGCAAAGTATATTTTGGTCCTGTTAGGTGCTCCTTCTCTCTTTCTGTGTGTCTCTGTGTTTACATTGTACTTGCTTATCAATTTATCGCAGCCCCATGACTGTCACAGAGTTTTCTTAGGTAAGGACTCAGAGGTGGTTTGCCATTGCTTTTTTTAACAGCATCTGATATTCCTTGGTGGTCTCCCATCCAATAACAACGAGGGCTTACCCTGCTTAGCTTTGAAAATCAGACTGGATCTGGTATTTAAGCTGGATAATATGGATTAATCCGGCCTTCCTTAGTGTGGGGAGCTCCAGCTGTGGATTATACCCATCATCCAAGACCAGGGCTGACCAGGATTTAAAGGCTTTCCACAAAGATTTCCACCATAGAAGTTTCTCTAGTGGCTTTTTTCTGTGGTGTGAATTTCCAACCTTTTTGGGAGAAAGGCAGGCTATAAATGCAACAAACAAACAAACAAACAAACAGACATTGGAAGGGGCATCTGGTAAGCACTATAATATGGTGAATCTGATCTAGATTTTATTCCAATTTTGTGTGCTATCCACCTCCCTTAAAGTTTTAAATAAAATTCAGAGTGCCTCACTGACATGGAAACATCAGCCACTGGAAGGGGGCAAAAGAGGCACATTGTTGGTAGTGTCATGGAACTAAGGGAGGGAGAGGACATGAATTCAGCATGTCTACCACCCACTCAGTCCTTAAGCACACCCCCAAATTAAAGAGATGTTTAGACATGCTCCAAGCTGTTAAGACTTAACATCTTAAAATACACGAAGCTCTATTTTTGTCTTCACTCAAGTTATGAACTTCCAGTTCTTATAATGCTGTCTGTGAAGGGCCACCTGCTTCAAAAAATGGAATAGAATCTTCTCTTTTTCCAGCAATGTAGTCATGTTCAAATGAAAATTGTACACTGCTTTATTGAAGGTACTTCTGGAGTAATCTCAGCTGTACACAACCAAGCATGTATACACAAAGCCTACACAAAATAGTCAGTATTTTACTGCACCGAAAAGAAAAGATTTCTGTGGAAAAACAGAAAATTGCTAAGCTTTTAAAGGGTTTATTATTCTCTGGTAAATAACTACTCAACATTCTTGAATGAGGCCAATCCTTGCTACAAATTTTGTCAGTTTTAAATTTGTTTCAACTGACACCCTTGGAAGCTTTGGGGATTGTAGTCTGGTAGACCAAAAAGGTCCCACTACAGGTCGCTGGCCCCTTTTACAGCTCTGTATTTCTTAGGGCTCAGTGGGGAAGGGAATGACTAGAAAGCTACCTCAGAATGTGGGGATATAACAAATGTCAGACTATCCCATGATCACTGGCCATGCCGACTGTAAGATTCTGGCAGTTGTGCTCCCCAAAAGAGCACTGAAATAGATTAATAATGTGACTCTATCTCCTAGGATTGCTTTCTGCTCCAGATGTTTCCTCCCAGCCACTGCAGTATATCAAATTAGAACAGCAGTTCTTGCCAAGAGAGTTGTTTTCTATTGTTTATGTAATAATAATAATAATAATAATAATAATAATAATAATAATAATTTATTTCCTGCCTCTCCTCAAGGCTCAAGGTGGGGCATAGCATATTAAAATACAAACCACAATCGAAAAGAAAATGTGTTCAGAACGTCAAGGGGTTCAAATGTCTATTGCTGTAATTTGAAGTCGTGGATTTTATGTCTGTTTGTTACTTTTGGTCTCTTGGTGTAGCCACACTGCTGGATTAAAGCAGTTTGATATCACTTTGTCATAACAATGGCCTAGAGAATTTCTGAATTTGTAGTTTGGTGAGGCACCAGAGCTCTCTGACAGACCAGGCTAAATACCTCACCAAGTGATAAATCCCAGGATTCTGTAGGACAGAATCATAGCAGTTAAGGTGGTGTTAAACTGCTTTAATTATGCAGTGTGGATACACCCTATGCTTTTCCTAGTATAGAATAATAAAATCATAGAGTTGGAAGAGATCACAAGGGCCATCCAGTCCAATCCCCTGCCATGCAGGAACTCACAATCAAAGCAGCCCTGAAAGATGACCATCCAGCCTCTGTTTGAAGACCTCCAAGGAAGGAGACTCCACTACACTCCAAGGGAGTGTGTTCCACTGTCAAACAGCCCTTACTCTCAGGAAGTTCCTCCTAATGTCGTGGTGGAATCTCTTTTCGTGTAGCTTGCATCCATTGTTCCAGTCCTGTTCTCTGGAGCAGCAGAAAACAAACTTGCTCATCTTCAATATGACACCACTTAATACTTAAACAGGGCTATCATATCACCTCTTAACCATCTCTTCTCCAGGCTACACATACCCAGCTCCTTAAGTCTCTCCTTTGTAGAGCATGGTTTCCAGACCCTTCACCATTTTGGTCACCCTCCTCTAGGCAGCCGGCACGTTTGTTTCCTGCATGGGTAAGTGATGTCAACATGGCATTTATGTTGTTGACGCATGTTCAGTGGTGAGCTTGGAAATACTATGTTACAAATAATGATGGTATGTAGAGAGATCTTGTAGAAAGAGGTTGGCAGCATGAGCTTTCGTAGCCTTTAGTCTACTTCCTCAGATGCATTTATTGGAGTGGAAACCAGGGACAGAAATGGAAATGATGGAAATGAAATAGCAAGTCCAGTTTTAACTATGGATGTTAGTGAACAAAGACATTAGGAACTTCATTTCCACACACGAAGGATTTTGAATTGACATTCTCACATACCAATGGCATATATATGTCCCTGGTTTCCATTCCATTAAATGCATCTGAGGAAGTAGACTGAAGTCTACAAAAGCTCATGCTGCTAACATCTTTCTTTCAGTTAGTCTCAAAGGTGCTACAAGATATCTCTACATACTGATTCTACAGACTAATATGGTAATATCTTTGAGTTTTACAAATAATGACATTACTGATTGTGTTGCTTTTTGAGACAATAAAGAAACATCAATAATACTTTGAAATGGGACAAGTACTAATCATTAATTTTGGGATGTAATGAATAACATTTACTCATTATACCAAAAACTGCATGATTAGTAACTCTTTATGTGGATGGGTGACTGTCAGAGAATACCAGGTGCTGTAGGCTATATTTTGGAGGCAGGAACTAGCAAAACCACCTCTGAGTATTTCTTGCCTAAGAAAAACTTATAAAATTCATGGTGTCACTGTAAGTTGACAGGCAACTTAAAGGCGTGTATGTGCGCACGCACATGCACACACACATTAATTAATTTATTACTTCTAAAGATTTTTGAGGGGGGAAATTTGGTCATTTTTGACTGTTATAGAACAATATGATAATAATGTATTACTATACTGAGTTAAGCCAGTGTGGTGTGGTGGTTTGAGCATTGGACTAGAAGTCTGGGGCCCCAAGATTCAACTCACTGGGTGACCTTGGCCAAGTCATGCCCTCTTAGATTCACCATAGGGTTGCCACAAGTCAGAAATGACTTGAAGGCACACAATAACAACAACAGCAACAACATCACTACTCATTATGCATAAGCAACATGTAACAAATTGCTTCACTGCCCCCCTCCCATAACATTATATGTTTCCTTTCATAATAATGTTTTAAAGCTCTGGAATGGTGAATGGCTAACGTGAGACCATTATTGATACAGATATTGATGAAGGGTGAGGGATTGATTTGTTAGAGATTTATTTGGCATTGGCTCCATCCCTGTTATTTTCTCTCCTCTTTTGATTTTTCTGTCAGAAGAACATAGGGTACCTTTTGTGTAAACTCCAGTGTGACTGGAGCTATGTTAGCTGGACCACTGGTTTGCCCTGTAAGCCCAATATATTTACATGTATGTGTATATATGATTTATATCTTGCTTTTCTCCCAAAAAGGGTTTCAAAGCAGCTTACAGTATACATTCAAACAAAATAGTTCAGACATTTACAATCAATCCAATTGCAACTTTACTTTTAAGAAACTAATTTAAAACAATTGAAAACACATAGAGTATAATAAAAGAATACAACTGCAAGAACTAAACCGGCTAATACTCCATTCGTAACCTGATAAAATATGGAAATAGTCTCACTTTATATTTTAATAAAATCTAGTATATGTTAATCCTTTGGGGCTAATAGGAAGCATATATACACAAAATCATAACAAATTAAAAGGGAAATGATTTGCAAAATACAGATAAAGGTTAGAGATATTACCTTGGAGGAAGTAAGAAATTTTTATTGTAAATATCATATTAAAGACACTATAAATTACTGCTACTAAAGTAGAGTAATAATGTCTGTTCTATATATGTGATAGTATGTTTAATGTTGTCTATGTGTTTTGATGTTTTAATGTTGTAAAAAAATAAAAAAAAAAGAAAACACATAGAGTATATATAACATATATATATTTAAAAACAGTACACTCCTTACACATCCTTCTATCTCACCTAGTTAAACATGGATGTCCTGCTTAAACAGGAAGGTCTTTCCCTTTTGGTGAAAAAAAGAGCAGAGAGGAGGCCAAACCAGCCTCCTTTGGGAGGAAATTCCACAGCCTAGGAGAAGCTACCAAGAAGACTCTTGCATGTGTCCTTAGCAGATGAGCCTAGGAGTATGGTGGAACAGAGGAAAGCCTTCCCCCAAGGATTGTAGATCTCAGGCAGGCTCATATGGAGAGACAGTCCAGATTTTTCAGACAGTCTGGACCTAAGCTGCATGTATACCTGTCTTTCTGTTTATCTATGCACACCTTCAAGTTGCATGCTGACCCTATGAATTTTCATAGGTTTATGTTATGCAAGGAATATTCAAAGGTGTTTTTGCCAGTTTCTGCCTCTGAAATGTAGCCTACAGCATCCAGAATGGTTGGATGTGTCCTATCCAAATACTAACCAAAGTTAACCCTGCTTAGCTTCCAAAATCAGATGGGATTTGTTGCTTTTAGAATATTCTTGGGCCATATTGTTCTTTAGCAAAGGAAAATTGCCATCCCCTTTATTTGGTTGACCTGTACCCAATAAACAAGAAACGGAAGGACTACACTGCCATTTATGCACAAGTGTAAATGTAATAAGAATACCAGAGAAGGAGAAAAAGCAATAAAGCTTTGTTCTTTCACAGGGATTAGCCCACCTACATTTCCTTTAATCCACTTAAAATAGGCAATATTGCTGAACTCTCAAAGGGGATAGTCACACCAAATTAACATTCGAGGTGAGTCTATGTACTACCAGAAAAATGAGCAAATATAAGTATTCCTCTGGGTAGACTTGTTCATGCAGATTAATTTGGAGATTAATCTGAACCAAGACATGCTTTAAAAAAAAATCTCAGCCATATCCCCTCGATTGTAAAACAAGCATTCTGTATTAATTCAATCCTATGAGCAAGAAAAGGGGAATATTTCTATTTGAAAGATTTTTACCTGGGTGTATATAAAGATGAGTTTTCATTCTTTGAAGAGTGGCTGTGTTCAATGTGAGCCCATGCTGTTTATGTTGCATTATTTATTTAATATTTATTTATTTCAAGGCCTTCTAGGCCTTCTGCCAACTCCTCAGGTTAACAGATAAAAAAACACAATAAAAAAAACCCCGAATCCCAACAAATTAACATCAAGCTCATTAAAATTCATACAACTGTAAAAACATCTACTAATAATTGCAATGAACAGAAAGGAGCAATAAAACAAGAAATAGTAGAAATGAAATTATCCATGAAAAGCACAGGAGGTGCCCCACAACAACAAATTAGGCAGCAGCCAAGTGTCATGTGTAATAGTCACTTCTTCTAATTCAAGAAATCAATTCTTCCTAGAAACTCAAAGTATGGCACAGTAGCTAACAAAAATAAATAAGACAAAATACATGTACGAAGCAAATCTATTCAAATATTGCAGGGTAGGGTACCTCCAACAAGACATCTTTTAAGAATACAATTAAAAAACATTTTGCATGTATTCTGTCTTTCCTTCAATAACTTTTTTGGGGTAAGAAAAAAAGAATGAAAGATTCAGTACAAGACACAGAAAGGAACATGGACCATCCCACACCCCTCTGCCAGGAAAATTTTATGAACAACGTAGGTTGATTCCATAAAATAAAAGCTTCCTCCTTAAGCATCCAATGTTTCAGAAATCAAAAATCATGCATTAATATTAATACATTAAATTACATGGGAGGGGGATAAGCCATAATGTAAAGTACCTTTTCTCTTAATAAAACTGTGGTTATTCTGACAGCATTAGAGGAGAAAGAATATGGGGGGGGGGGGCACTTGGTTAGTTATGTTATTCTATCTCTCACCACCCTAGTCCTCTGTGGTAAGTGATCAGCAAACGGGACAGGCAGTAAAGGAAAGGAGGAGGAAGAAGAGGAAATCATGTTTTACATTATTATGAACCAGAGGTACACAGGAAAGGAAAGTACAGAATGAGAAAGAAAGAGGGAAGAGTGGACCCTCCACATTTGCTAGGGTTAGAGATGAAGGATCCCAGTGAAGGTGGAGAAACTGCAAATAAAAAAACCCCACAATTCTTTTTACCTAAGAGGACACTTCTCTAGGAATCGTCATGTCCTCCAGTGCAACTCTGTGGTCAACACCTGTCAAAATTTGACCATAGAATCATGCTGGAGGTTTTCTCTAGGAACATCTAGGTTCTCCAGCACAACTCTATGGTCAACCTGTGGCAGAGTTGTGCTGGAGGACCTAGAGATTCCTAGAGAGACCTTATTAGTCAAAACTGCAAATAATCAAATCTATAAAAGTCAAAGCTGCAAATGTGGAGGGTCAACTGCATATGAAAAGAAGATGGCCTATAGAGACAAGAGAAGAAGAAGAGAGACACAGAGAATTGAAAGAACACAGGGAGGGAATCACATCAGACTTGAAAATGAAGGCCCCGGAGGACAACTTGGTTGGTCTGTCTCTAGGCACTTTCACAGTACACAGCTGTAGCACTATAGGTCTGTCTGAAATAGCCAAAAAAAAGAAAAAGAAAAGAAGAATAGAAGAAAAAAAGTCAGTTTCATCCCCATTTTGAGCCTCAGCTGTTTATACAATGCATGAGGCTGAAATAGGGTGAAATCTGGACAAAGCTGTGCTCCTGGGGCAACTGAGGGAAAGAAGCCCTTTTGCTCTGCTATAATGCAGAAAGTGTGCATTAATGCACTGGCATATAAACAGCAAGACACGAGTATGGGAATTGGGAAGCCCCTGGCAGCTTACAAAAGCAGTCATTTTGTAGGGGTGATAGTGTTGGCCTGAGTATTATTGATTAGTGTGCAAAGTGGGGTGAGTCTGATTTACAGTTTATGTATCTGATTTTTTTGTTTGTTGCTTGCATCCTTCTGTATGATTGCATATGTGTTTCTTTTTAACCTCAGTTCAAAGCAAACTCAATCCCACAATTGTTTCCTTCTTTATAAAGCTCAAAACAGGGAGCAAAGGTGAGGGTGGGTAGAAGAGTGAAATCATAGATGGGATTTTTCATCTCCTTTGGGTACGATTTTTATAGCAGTGATGTAAATTTGAAAAGCAGGTTAGAATTAATGGAATTAACGTAAATGTTTCCTTTCACTGTAAATGTAATTAACAAATGTTTTATTTTAAAGAATAAATATAACATAGTGACACTTTCCCACTAACTTTCCAGTTACTGCACAGTTTCAGGAGGAATAACAACATGAACTAATAACAAGGCAAGAAGGAATAATTAGTCCTAGTTTTTTGTGGTTTTTTTGGGCTATGTGACTGTGCTCTAGAAGAGTTTTTACCTCACATTTTGCCAGCATCTGTGGTTGGCATCTTCAGAGAATGCTGGCATGGAAATGATTCCAAATCATTGGAAGCACCACAATAAATCCACAATTCACTAAAGACTCGTGAAAACTATGTGGGTACAACCACTTTTCACTGATGCACCTGATAAAGTAGACTGGAGTCCACAAATCCTTATGCCAAATGAAAGTTACAAATTCTTTAAGGCACTGCGAGACTCTTTGTTGTTTTAATTGCAGCAGATCAATGCAAATCCCTTCCTCCAGATCCTTTTCTGTTTCCTTAATTAAGAAGATCAAGTATTCTGCTCCATATTTTGAATAGGTGTACCTCAGTTAGAACCAAAATGCATTGTTCTTCTGGATTCTCAAAACTATAGAGCGAACAGAAACATCTACTCTTCATGGCAGTTTTACAGTTCTCATTGAATTTAGGAGCACAAAAGCAAACCTTTTGTCCAGACAGTGTTAAAAAATCCTCCAGATATGTTTACATTTAAAACTGGCAATAACAGTATGATATCAAAAGTCTTACTAAATATAATAATCATATTTGCTGTTACCTAAGACTGCACCTGGCTGGATATCTCAGATACTTTTGTTATCCACGCAATAGAACACACATTGCTTATTGAACACCAAAAGCTGGCCTTAATGTTAGTTACGGCACACTAGAGATAAATGCTAGGGTAACACATGCTGCAAATAGTTTTAAGCCAGCTCCAAATAAAAAATGTTTTTTTTTAAATAAACCTTTTGAAATTCTTTTCTTCCTAATTATACCAGACTGATCTCATATGGCTTTAATCTCAAGAACCATCAAATTATAGTTGTTTGTAAAAGAAAGAAAGAAAGAAAATTTTCATAGTAGTTTCAGCTGTTATGTTTAGGTAGGCCTGAAGCAGATGGCAAAAGGTGCCAGCTTCAGGCTGTGTTGCGGGTAGGGCATGCAGACAATGCATGCCCTAAAAGCAGCTGGAAGCCATGCAGAACGCACACCGGGTCTGCACCAACATGGAAGAGCCAGCACAAAAAGGAGCAATAAACAGCTGCTCCTGTCAGTGGCTGGGTTTAGGACCATGGTGGCAGCCCACTTTCAGTGCTGTCTGCTCACCACAATCCTGTGCTGATCGGGGGGCTGACTGGGGCTGGAACAGCCAGAGGCCACTCCAAGGTGCTGGTCTGGTCTGCTTTGTCCCTTAGGTATATATTAGCAGAGGTTTAAGATTTTGGAACACTTATTCTTAAATTCCAGAGCTCCAGTGCCACTTTTGCTGGCTTTGGGAAAGGAGACCAGTAACTCCACTTAAACATATAGTTCTGAGTGAGCAGCAGTTTATCCCAACCCAAAATGAATATTCCTGTAGAGAGCAGTGATTGATTGCACACGCCACAGAGGAGCAACAGTTCAGTTACCTCTGTCTTCTCTGTATCTTCATGCAACTGTCATGATAAGGAACAGCAGAGCCAGCAAGTGACCCACAGGATTCAGTGCTGTGACAGCACCATTGCTATGCTGCTCTAGGCATATGAATAGGTGCCCCATGTATGATTGCCTCCTGCCTCTTGTGTTTTGCATTGTAGTGTTAGCATGAAGGCACTGGGGGTTGCACAGAGGGAGGCCTAACAAAGTCCTGGGAACTGCACAGTACTGGGAGCAAGATATTGAGACTGGGAGGAAAGCAAAACAGTCTACTTGTATGTGTATGTATGTTTATAGAAATGGCTGGTGGTTTGGGTGGGTGTGAGGGAAAGTAAAGGTCAGAGAATGAATAGAACAAAGACATGGACAGAGAGTGTGCATGCAAGCTTGTGAATGGGAGCTTGCATGTGCTTGAGAGAGAGTGAGGAAAAGAGAGAATGAATGGATGTGAATTATTTGGTGGTGTGAGTGAATGAGAAAGAGAGAATGAATGAAAAGACACAGAGAAAAGAGAATCCCACCTGTTTGGATCTGGCCCTGCCTACTGTGGGCTCTGTATCTGCCCATGTTGTCCTGAAACATCTTCTGCTTTGGGAATGCAGACTTTGGCTTTGAAACATTTGCTCATCTTTCATACCTGTTTATCAGAGGAAAAATAGATAGAATTTATCTGTTCCTTAAATGTCCCATCAGTGTCAACTCTCATTTCTATTTTTTCTAGAAATGTGTTTTTTTCCTGAGAGACACTGGGAAATTTTAATTGGAAAATGTGGGTGGCTGAAATTTGTTTTATATGCTGCATGAGTCACACAAACACTTCTGACTCTTGTTTTTCCTAGACTATTAGGTTTTTATTTTGTGTGTGTTGATGATTAATTGTATCAGTTAAAGTACTACACAAGTCAAACAGGTATACTAACATGTAGAAATCTTTGAGGAAATAAATTGAAATACTTAGGGTGTTGTACTGGTCACTGACCGTAATAAATGACATTCATACTTAGGGCATGATCCAGCTGAAGTGCAAGTTTCAGGAGTTACATGTGAAAAATTCCCACAGGGTTCAATAAAGCTATATTGTTTCCCAGTTCATTTTTCCTGTTTTATCTGATCCAATTCCCATAGTTATTTCCTTGTCTTTATATTTGTCTTGGCTATGGGTGAGGAGAGCAAATTAATTGATATAAAATTCAGATAAGACAGATGGGGAAGCCATGTGACTTGAATTGGTGGACCTGACTCTTCTAGACAGAGTTATTTCTTCTTTTTGCCCAAAGTGTCCATTTAAGTTTTTGCTATGATTATTGGTTTGTCCTCCATTTTAGATTCATGGGTAATGAAGTGGCAAATTCTCTGTTTTATCATTTTCACATGATTTTTAAAATGGAGTGTTTAAATGATCCTATATAACATCAGCAGTTGTTGTTGTTGTTAACTGCCTTGATTCACGATGACCCAGTGATGAGATATTGCCATTCCTCCCTATTCTCAACCACTCTGCTTAGGTTCTGCAGGCTCAGGCCCACAGGCTCCCTGATGGAGTCTAGGTATCTGGCATGTGACCTTCCTCTCTTTCTGCTTCCTTCTAATTTGCTTAGCTTTATTGTTTTTTCCTAATGAGTCATGCCTTCTCATGATTCAATCAAAGTACAGTTGGCCCTTCTTATACACGGATTTTTTATACACGGATTCAAGCATACACGGTTTGAAAATGTTCCAAAAAAGTATAAATTTACCTTGATGTTCCATTTTTTATTAGGGACACCATTTTGCTATGTCATTATATTTAATGGGACTTGAGCATACAAGGATTTTGTTATACACGGGGGATCTTGGAACCAAACCCCAGCGTATAACAAGGATCCACTGTATGACAACCTCAGTTTCATCATCTTTGCTTCCAGGGCAGTTTCATCCTAGGTTCAGGAAATCTTTATTTAAATTTCTTCTTTATCTGTACTGAATTTTTGTAGTTCCTCTGTGGTCATTATATTCAACAGTAAGCCTGCTTTTCCACTTTTCCTGTTAACTTTGTAATTGTTCTAAGTCTGTGATGTTTTCTGCTAGTAGTATGGTGTCATCTGCTTATCTTAGATTGCTGATGTTCCTTCTTCTTATCTTCACTACTCCTTCTGACCACACCTACTCTTTGTATGATATTTTCTGCATATAGGTTGAATAGGTAGGGTGATAGAATGCAGCCTTGCCTGACTCCTTTGCCAACTGGGAACCATTCTGTTTCTCCATTTTCTGTTCTGACCATAGCCAGATGTTGGTTATGTTATTGTATTGCTATGTTTAATTTTAATTGTAGATGCATGTTTTTATGTATGAATGTTTTATAATGTTGTACACCGCCCTGATTATATAGAAGGGCGGTATAGAAATAATTTTTTTTATTATTTATTATTATAGCCTGTTGTCCTAAGTACAGATTTCTCATCAGTACTATCAATATTAGCTCCCTAGGAGACGTTGGAGGGCCCCACCTGCTCCCACCAAAACAACAACAAAGAAATAAAAGGGGAAAAAAAAGAATGCCCCCAAATGCCTGTAGGGGATATAGGGGCACTTTCACCATGTCTTGAGGTGTTTTTTTAAAACCTCTCTCCTAGGCCTAAAATGCACATCTTGGCCCCTTGTGTACATTTTGGAGCATTTGGTACCAACAATACCAATTGAATTTTTTAAAAAAACCTGGGAAGCCTAGAGGGCCTCCAGACTTGGTGAAAATGCCATCCACACCCCTAGAGTGCATTCTGGAGTACAGATTCTATACATTATGAATGAGACAAGAGTCTGAACCCCATTGGTTAATCCCAACTAGATGAGATTCATCAAATTATGTGTCTATATATGGCTAAATCCCATTGATTAAATAAGTTTCCTTTAGTCAGAACTAACAATAGTAGTTAGCCTAGTTTTATTTTGAGGATATGGAAATTCTAACTAGGAAAACTTGCTACTCTTCTGCTGGAAAGCTGGTTGAATGACTGATCAACTGAAACCCTGTTAATCAAGAGATGAAGAAGTGAATTAAATAATATAATTTCTTCTTTTGGTGTTGACCTTTTTCTGTCATTATTTTATATTACTGTTCAATAATGTGATAATCAAAATATAATTTAATTCACTGTTTCCTCTGTGTTGCATAGTTTGCTTTATTTATGATTGTAATAACATGCAAAGGTACACACAGACTACTGATGAAGCTTCCTATAAAAGATTCTGTAGTATAGTGTGAGACAGTTTACACATAGCTCTGGAGAGTTTCTGAAGTGTTAATAAAAATAACAGCTGGTTCAGATGTTATATACGTCAACAGGATTGGTACTGTTGTAGTAGATTCCTACTCCTGGATATATTGTTTTGAGAATTTATTACAGAAAATCTGCCTAGCCTGGAAAGCTATTTCCTGATGATGGCCACCATTAACATCTCCTATAGCATCCAAACATGATATTCCAGAATCAGTTAATGGATTGCACTAAATGGATTTCTGAGGGACAGATATGTTCATCATCATTACAAATACAATGCCCAGAACAATTTCTGATATACTTTTTTCACCAACATATCCACTGATTTGACTGGCTATAATAGAATTTAAACATAAAATTTATTTTTCACATGGTTGAGATAAGTGGGGAAGGTGGACAGAATATTGCTAGGAATTACTGATCTAGAATGCTGAATGTGAATAGAAACAGAACAGACAAAACATTCCAGGAAACCAACTTTTAAACAGAAAAATGCTGGTGGATTTTTGAACTTCTGCTTTGGCAGAGCTTCTCTTGCATCAATTTAGTCACGCAGTGGACCAGAGTACACATGGCTTCATATTTTTGCCACTCATTCAGTGGAGCACACAAGGCCTCAATGTACAAGCAAAGGTTGCATTTTCCAAATGGATATTAGTCCCCAGCAAGTAGCAGCAATTACTGTGTTGCTATGCCAGTGGGTCTTTATGTTCCAATAGTGTTCAGTTGGTTCTTGGCCTTTTAAACCAATAAGACTTCTTTTTCTTTTTCTTCTTAAATTCAGGGTACAGCCACCATTAAGTTATGTGTGAAGAATTAGATTATATGAACACTCAGTCTAAAAACTGAAAACACCAGAAGGCTTCAGAGCTGTGAAAGCACAGTCTAACAATTTTTAATATGACGTTTTGGTGGTAGCAAAATAAATACATAACATGATAACCTGAGGCTGCTTCTGTTGCTTTATGAAGTAGTAGGCTATATAATAGCTTTCAAAGAAGAAACATTTTACTTGTAATGTACTGAGTTACAATTTCATGATTAGACTGAGCCTCTGAACTCAGAATATTAATGTATACATACATCAAGCACATGGTGTATTAATGAGTTGAGTTATTTGAAGCATATGTACAAGGACATAGGCCTATCAAATTAAGGAAGTCGAATAAATGTGCCAACCGCAGCAGGTCATCTGCTTTCCTTGCATGATGTGACAGTGTAATGCAGTGAGCCCTTGATATTTGCTGAGATTTGGGTCCAGGACCCCTTGAGGATACCAAAAGCTATGGATGGTCAAGTCCAACTATATAAAATGATATCAAAAATTGGTGTCCCTTATGTAAAATGGCAAAATCAAGGTTTGTTTTTTGAATTTTGGATTTTGGTTTTTTGGTTTTGGATTTTGGGGAAAATGTTTTCAAGGCATGGACTGTTGGTTGCAGAATCTGTGGAATATGGAGGGTTGCTGTATTGAGTGAAGGAAGGTATTAGTTTGGAGGTTAAAGACCTCCAATGTTAGCTTCTCACCTAAGTTGGTGTGTGTGTGTGTGTGTGTGTGTGTGTGTGTGTGTGTGTCTTTCATATTATATAATTATAGTGCTATGATTTTAACTGCCATGGCTTCATCCTATGCAATCCTGGGATTTGCACTTTAGGGAAAGATACAGTCAGCCCCCCTCACAGATTCTGCATCATGGATTCAACCCTCTATGGCTTGAAAATGTTCCATAAATAAATAAATAAATAAATAATTCCAAAGCAAACATTGATTTTATCATTTTGTATATAGGAGAACATTTTACTACACCATTGTATATAATGGAATTCGAGCATCCACAGATTTTGGTACATAACAAGGGCCTACTTTATTTAGAATTTTCTATCATGCTTCCCAAGACCGCAGGAGTGCATAGGATCTTGCCTTAGCAATTACATAGCATCAAAGTGCTATATTTGTGCATTAAAGGAGTTGACAGAGATGGAAAGAATTGAAGTTGGCTGTAGATCTCTGGGAGGTTTGCAGTAGAATAGCAAAGACTTTTGAATCCAGATTGTTTTAACAGCAACAAGAACAAAATTACTCCCCTCCACAATCCTGTTTGGCTTGGGGTAATGAGGAGTTGATTTTTTTGGAACCAGCTGTGAGTTCAGTTCTGTTCTGTTACTAACAACAAAGTCCTAGGCAAAAAAGGGTTCAAAGACATCTTGTTCTTCAAGCAGATGTTTTCCAGTTGTTTGGTGATTTTTTGACTCTAGTATGTAGTGGTTTTCATGTCAGTAGGTGGAGAATCAATTTTGGGTTTCATTCCAAATTTCAAGTGAGCCATCCACAGTGCTGAGCCTATCTTGGGAGCAGGGTTCAGCTCCATGGGTACATCATTTAAATCTGAGAGTAAATGCCAGAGCAGAGTTATGCCCTACTGGCATGGAAGCTGCAGGCTGATTCTGGTAAAATACAAAGCAACTCTAAAATGTCTGCAGTCTGCTCACCTCTTTTGTACCCACGTTGCCCCATTAATGAAATGAAACATGAACACCCGATAAACCTATGAATCTATTTTCATGTGGACATCTTACAAACCATATTTTGCATAATTTAACACTATTACCAAGCAGCAAAACTTGATTTATTTATCAATCAATTATACATTGGGAGCTGCACAGCAACAGCTACTCTACATAGTCCTGACACTTAAAAGGAACACTAATATTCCTATGCTTAGAGAAATAACTAGATCAGCTGCTCTATTCCATCATCCATAGCCAATGAAATTAGCAACTCACTGGTCCCAGGGAGGAGTATAATGAGGGGAGCGAGGAAGGAAGGAAAGAAAGAAGGGTAGAAATTTATTCAAATAAAGCCATTCTACTAATGTCTTGTGCTTCAAAGCCACTAACCTAACATGATATATATATTTAATTTTCAGGCTTCACAGAACTACGCCTCCAAAAATGGGAGCAGTGATTCATTTTCTTCCCAGTAACATACATCCATGATAAATTTTGTGCTGCAATTTGTGTCTGTACTGTGCAAATATAAGAGCTGAATTGTACAGTGTTATGGAACCCTGCACATAACCAACATTGTGTAATAAACCTCAAGCAACAATCCTTTCCTCAAAAGAGAAGCAGCATGTGGGTGGGGTGGGGGTCAGAGTCTAGCAGGAAAAGTAGGATCAATAGTGATACCATTTAAGATTAGACTAATGGGGCCTGAAGCCAGAGGATGGGTGAAAACTACCATACAGTAGATGGCAGCAGATGATGGGGCTGGCAGCACAGTGGGAAATAATACCAGAATCAGCGCCCAGCCTGGACATGCAAAGACTGATATCTGTTGCCAGAATACCCTTTTTAATTCCACTATTAAAAAACAAAAGAAGAGAGGTGGGATTCATCATGTTATTCATGGAGAGCCCAGCATCACTCTGAGAAAATGAATATGGCAAGGCAGGCACCATGATGGCTACTAGCTGGATTTAACAGGGAATATAAGTAAAATATAAGTAAAAAAGAAGCAGGGCAGGGGAAAGAGCCACTATGTTGTAGTGGTTTGAGGACTCTCAGCACTCTGAGAGACCAGGGTTCAAAACCTTGCTAGGCCATGGAAACCCAGCTGGGTGCCCTTGGGTAAGTCACACCAGTCTTAGAGGAAGGCAAAGGCAAAGCCCTCTGAACAAATCTTGTCAAGAAAAAATTTGCCATAAGGTTGCCATCAGTCAGAAATGACTTGAAGACACACAATAGCTGTATACGTGTTTTTTTAAAAAAGCAACATTTCTAAAGTCTGCCCTCCTCTGTTCTTGCTGTTAAAAACAGAGTTGTGCTAACCCATGTGGGCACTTTGTGGCAAGGTTTGTCTCTGCACCCCTAATTTTCAAACCTGCACAATCATAGGCTATTTGAATGCCTGCATAGAGATATTAATTTATGTATCAGTCAGTAGTATAACTGGCCAATAGTAAGCCTTTTCACTGGTCATAATGCTGACTATGGTGGTCACTTTTTAAATTCTCATTCTGTGTCAGTTGCCTGAAGATTATCTATGGGATGTGGAAAATAGTGCATAGACTTTGATTGCCTGAGCATTCCCAACTCCCCACTGTTTTATTCCCCAATGCTACAGAGTTTGAGAAAGCACAGCCATTACATTTTAGGTAGTGCCAGGTTGCAATATTTTAGAACAGGGCTTGGTTTAACAAATAAACTGAACAGAACAGTATGTCTTTTGAAAATAAGGAACATTAGATACTCTAGATATTGGCAGTTTTCTAAATGGGAACATAAACCAGATTTTGAAAACCCCAAAGCCATACAAAATTCTTCACATGGAAGATGTTCAGACCTTATGCTCAGTTTTTAGCTTAAGTCATTTTGGAAGGACAAAAGCCTCATTCTTAAGCAGTCTCTTGTTTCAGCTTTGCATACACACCTTTGCTCATGGTTGGAGCCTAGGGGTCAAATGAGCAATTATGTGAAATGTGTTTTCACAATTAATTTAAATTTTATTTAAATTCAAATAGTAGACATGTTGATGTATGTCAGAGATGTCACTAAGGAGATGTGGGGAGTACAGCCTGCACTGGGTGACACCTCAGAGGAGGGTGGTATCCAATGTGTTGGTGGGAAAGAGTGAAGAAGTTCTGGGTTTGACAGGTTTGTGGTGGGGTTGGGAAGGGACTCTCAACTCTTTCTCACCCAGCCAGCAGCTCCATAAGACCTAGAAATGCTGCGGGTTGGGAGGAGCAGGTATGGAAGTTCTGGGTCTGCCAGCTTTGCTGGTCAGTTGGGAAAGGGAGCCTCCTTCATCTTTTCCTTGGCCAGCAGTTCCTTGTCTTGATTTTCTTTGGTGGTAGGGGGCAGCATGGTGGCTGTGCTGGGTAATGTGGAGGCAGGTGCATAGGGAGAGGAATCTCCCTGCCTGATTGTGTATGTGCTGCCTGGTCAAGCCACTGCTTCTGTAGAGCTGGAGAAAAAGAAGGAAGTCCTACTGAAGCACCCTGTCTTTCATGGGGTCGGGAGGGGTCCTCACCTTCAGCTCTCCTTCCCAAGATACGCCCTGCCTGGGCTGCCCACCCTTGGAAAGCAGCACCCAGGTTTGGGGAGGCTTTTTGGGTTGGAGGGAGATCACTGCTGCTGCTGACTCCTCCTCAATTACTGCACAGAGTTACATCAACCTTAATGATGGCACTGATGTATGTATGAGTGATGGATAATTATTCAGATTACAGCAGGAGGAAAATATGTCAATGGGGGATATTTCCTTCCAGTGCAATGAGCAGCTTCAGGGGGGAGATTGTTATAATCAAGTCTAAAAGAGAGAAGGGAAGGGTTAAAATTCATCTTCCCTCCTGCTGCAATCTCAATAGATTTCAACCCTCAGCACTTTGAATTTGTATTAAATAATAATAAAAACCCAACACCCTTGCACGTTAAAGACGCTTCTAATGTTGCTTTTAGTTTGGCCATAACACCTAACAGTCCTCTGCAAAACTCTTCTTTTGTTCTGTAATGTGTGAAGTGCTTTAATCATTGCTGAGGAAGCTTTTGTCACCTGCCTTTGATGACCCAGCATATTATCTGTCTTTTTGCCACCTCAGGGGGTGATGTGAGCATATCGCAAATGCTCACATCCTTTTTGAAGCTTTATTGTATATAGAATGGAATATGCTCAGCTAGCAAAAGTGAAAGACCACTTTACAGATGGATCAATCAAGGAAGCTATGGCTCTGAGTTTGCAAGATCTTAACAAGGCTGTTAATACCAAGGTGTCTTAGAAGTCTCCTGTGCATAGGGTTGCCATAAGTCAAAGCCCACTTGATAGCAATGAACAACAAACATGCTCAGCTAGATCTCTGATGGAAGTGGAGTGTCTTCTTTCTCCCCTGCTATCTCTGTAGTTCTGCAACAAAGAATGTGTGCCAGCAATTGTTTTCTGTTAAAGATGGCCTCAGTGTTTAACCCTGACCTCTATGCAACTAAGGAAAATATGTCAGTTGGCTAGAATATCAAATTTAGTGTGCTTTCTTTTAGAATTATTTTATTTTTAACCCCTCCCATAAAATGCCTGTAAAATTTGATTTCCTTAAGAAACATGATTTCACTCTTTACTACAAAAATGTGTATTTAAGGAGCTAATTTCACACTCCAGCCCACACCATTCTGGATCCATACTATTAGTGGTATGGAATCTTCTCTAGTTGTAAAGAGTTTCTTCAGAAGTATTGTGATTTGTCCGGTCTTATTAGAAGTGAGGCTTTCTTTCTTTCTTTCTTTCTTTCTTTCTTTCTTTCTTTCTTTCTTTCTTTGATGTCCCTTCATATTTTTGTTTTCATATATAGTGTGATGTCAGCTACTCATCAATAATAAATATTTCTGTGGGCCTTAAATACACACTTGAAGGAAACTTGACTCTATTGTGATGCCAGCACCTCAACTGGGGGTGAAGCAGACAGGCAGCTATGAGTGGCCTCTGGCTACTCCAACTGCAACCGGGCTGCGATCAGCCTGGGACTGTGGCAACCGGAAAGCCTACTCCTGAAGTAGGCCACAGTGGCAGAGAAGCCACTGGCAGGAATGATTTTACTGCTCCTTTTTCTGGCGGCTCCGGGCCACCTTAGGCAGCCTTGGAGTGGCTTCTGGCTGCTTTGGGTGCATGTGTCATCTGCACGCCATGCCCCCAAAGCAGCCAGAAGACACACTATTTGGCCCGTCTGTTTGGGGCCTAGGTTTTCCAGATCTCAGGGCATTACTTTAAGTCTCAGGGCCTGGACCATATTCAGTCCTCCAGTCCAGGGAGGGAGGCAGAAGTTTATGGTGAGAACATTG